>NW_006159858.1:1904318-1913861 GCF_000334495.1 Tupaia belangeri chinensis
GCAGTTTTGTGTCATTTTGTTTTTATGTTAATTTATGCACACAGGATTAGAATGTAGCCTTATGTGGTCATTTAATTTAATTGAAGTATAGAACTTCATGGGCCCAGTTTTCCATTTCCCTTATAGATTCTGGTGATTTTATCTGTAGCATTTAATCTTTCCCCCAGATCACCATTCCTAATGGTAATAATAGTACTTTCACACGTGCATCACACTTCCCCTTCTAGGAGCGCAGAGCACTTCATGGCCCATTACCCCCACAAGCACTCTGCAAGGCAAATGCCAGGGAGGATTTTAAGCACTTTTCTTAGGTTTAACATACATAAAAAGGTGCAGCCTTTATCACAGAGATAAGTTCCCAGCCACTCAAATTACTTCTGAATGCAATGAGAAGCTTTGCTTATGCATGAGGCTTCCACTGCGCTCTGTGTTTTTCATACCCCAGAAATATGTGACCTTTAAACCTGACAGCACCACTCAGAGCACATGTAACTTATTAGGGAGTTTTCATTGATCATCCTGCCCCCTTCTCCTAAGGAATGTAGTTTTTGGTCACACTGCCTGGGAAAACTGCCAAAAGGCAAGGGGGAAGCAGCAATTGAAAAGTGGAGGAGAGAATACAGGGTTAGTGAGCTCACCCTTTAAGAAACTGCAAGAGTGGGAATTTCTCTGGTGAATACAGATGGATCCAAGGAGCGTCTGAGGCTGTGAGAGTCACCAGACCCATACATACATACAAGACATTGGCCTTCACCACTCTTTTTCTAGTGGCTAAAAGAGGAAGAGAAAAGCAGCAGTGTATTCTGTTGAGGCATTAGTGAGATGGATCAGATTGTTACCAAACTCAAATCAGGTTCACTCACCCAAGCACTATAAAACCAAGCCATAGGCACATGGTGTGATGAAGGAAAGTACAGCTTTATTGCAAAGCACAAAGCAAGGAGAGCGGGCAGCTCATGCTGAAAAGACCCAGTCTCCCCAAGATGTTCCCCACATACGTTTTTAAGGGCAAATTAGGAGCAGAGGTCCCAGGCGTATGATCAGTTCAGTGATTGGTTCAAGAGGGCATGATTGTCTCGTGGACATTCTTGATTGGTGAGGCCTTAGATAATCAAATTCCTCTTCAGGTGTCTGGAACCGTTCAGCCTGGAGTCTCTGAGCTCACAACCAGCAGTTTCCAGTCTACAAAACATCTTACACATTGAAATGAAAACCTTCTTTCCTTTAAGTGAGAATTTTAGAAGTCAAATGGCCCTCACTAATGATCCATGTTGGTCATTATCATAACCAAAGTCTGAAGACCTACTCCTTACTCCGGGCCATTACAATACAAATGGGCTTTATATTTCAGGAACCCTAGAAAATACATTTAGGGGTTCTTGCTTGGTTTCAAGATCACCAGCCTGATGGAGAAAGCCCTTCCTGTGTCTGAAATAGGGGGCTATAGGCAGGGGAAACACAGAAGAGTGGCCATGTCATATTTGCATTTCCCTGAAGGGCCAACGAAGTAGCTTGGGCTCTTCTCTTTCTAGAACATCAGAGCAAACACCATCTGGCCATGGTCCTTGGTGGGTTGCAAGATTCCATGCTGAGAGCCTTACAGTTTATATTGTGGCAGAGAAGGAGGGATAGGAGAGGTGGAGCCTGGTAGAATCTTTTAGCCAGAGGCCTGCTCATAGGTTCTTCCGACTAACTCTTAGAACATTCTGTTTTTAACTGCAACTTGCTCAACAACTCAATTCTAACCACCTAGAGTTAGTGCAGACCTCACAAGTTAAGGACTCAGAACTTCACAAGATTGATTTCACTTCAGATGCCAGCCATAGGTGATGTCTGCAAGAAATGGGTGGACCATGCAAGAAAATAGAAATGTAGAGCCTTTATTGGGAATGCTCCCGGGCAAGGTTCACTGGTCCAATGAGGTGGGGGGTGGCGGTGCAGAGAAGTCATGCTCTAGGGGGGGATTTAGCAATTTTTATAAGGGTATAGGGAGGGGGAGTATCTTAGAGGTAGAAACAGTCCATGTATGGTAATGGTTTGGGGGAGAGCAGACTACCGTGCCATGTAAGGTCTGGTACTGTGTGTAGAGTAGAACCCTGTGTGCAGAGTAGAGCGTTGTGTGGTACATCTGGGTTAGATCTGAGTGCACCACAAGTCTGATGATAGACTCGATCAGCCAACTGTGACATGGCATCCAACCCCTAAGTCCAAGCTGCCCAGGCCTCCGGCCTAACAATATCCCTAGGCCATCTGTGCTTCTGATCAACCAATTTCAGGAGTCTTTGATGAGCCTCCTTGGGTTCAGTTACTCACTAAAATAGCTCAGAGAACTCAGACAAGCACTACACAGTAGATCATTTGTATCTGTGGGTTCCATGTTCATGTTTAGAAAATGCTATGTTATTACTGACACATACTAGAGTTAGACATTTGATATTTGTGTCTGTGTTTAACAAGTGCAGGCTGTTTCTTTGCCATTATTCCCCAAACAACACAATATAGCAACTATTTACATTGTATTAGGTACCATAAGCAATCTAGAGATGATTTAAAGTATACAAGAGGACATGCATTGGCTATATACAAATACTATGCCATTTCATATAAGGGATTTGAACATTTTCAGATTTTGGTATCTGCAGGGGATCCTGACACCAATACCCTGTGGATACCTAGGGATAATTGTACTTATGGGTACAGTTTTATTAGAAAAGATACAAATCAAACCAGCCAAATAAAGAGGCATACAGGGGGGACTCTCAATGGGTCCCAAATATAGAGCTTTCATGTTCTTCCCTCATGAAATCAGGGTATGTCACCTGGAACATCGATGTGTTCATTAACTTGGTAGCTTCATTGAGCTTTAGGGTCTAGAGTTTCTTTTTTTTTAATTGGGACTGCATTGCACAGGCATGATTAAGTCATCAATCACAGAGTGTCACTCACTCCTTGGACTGGCTCAATGTGTCAACCTTTCAATCACATGGCAGCTCTTCTAGTGACCAATCCTCATTTTGAAGCTGCCTATGGACCCACCATGACTCATCTCATTAGTATAAACTCAAGTAGATCCAGAGGGCTCATAAACAAGGACACTTCTATCACCAGCAAATTCCAAGGGCTTGAGAAACTCTGTGCTGGGAACATGGGACAAAAACTAGACAAATTCTTTATTACATAATTTAAAGCTCCTGAATCAGGAAGCTGAGAATGTGACACACATATTTTCCCACTGGAGATTTATACAGCTCAAGGGAGAAAGTAGAGAATAAATTTTTGAAACTAAAGTTTCAGAAAACACTTACAGTTAGTGGCCACGAGCAGATAAACACTTGGCTTACTTACTAAAATACTTGGATTCTACCATCTTTTAGTTCTAGTACCTTTGAGACTTGATTGCATCAATTACCTATTGATTAGTAGCCTGTTTGTTTGTTTTTTTTTTTTTTTTAATTTCTGCTAGAGGGTACATGGTCTTGCAGGAGACAGAGGGAAAATGAGAAAGCATCCCCCTAAGGAGGATGACCACATTGCAATTCCTTTTCCTCCATTTCTCCTTTCAGGATTTTAGGCACATATGCACACGTGCCTGGCATGTTTCTCAAGCTGCTAGGTCTAGGAGTTGAACTGTGCTATTGGCCAAGTGAGATTTGGCCACCTTAGCTACCACACCACCAGCTGACCCAATGAATAGCCTTCTTTAGTTCATTCAAAACTGACAAACTAACAACTGGATCTATATTCTCATTGTCTTTATTTATTCCCATTATTCTAAATCCATGATTGTATGTCCAGTCAGAATTTGGTACTGGAATGTGCTTGTGTTAGAAATTCTGTGAAAGACCCTTTTAAAGTACTTTGTTGAGGTTTTCATATCAAGTGATACTAATGCAACTGGTTTATGCTGTATCAAATGGTAAAACATTTCAAACTATGGATACACAGATTTGAAATATTTATAAGACATATGAAATGGAGGATTTTTCTTTCTTTTACCACAGTTGGGTTTGCTAGAACTATAATATTATTTTATTTAAATCTCAGAACCTCATCTGCTAACTCCACTGAAAGAATTTTATTCTTGGTCATTATAAGACCTTTTACTTCACTCTCCATCCCCAAAGTTATAACAACAAAGTACCTTTTTTTAAAGAATTATTTCACTTAACTTTACCTATTATTATTATTATTTTATAGTTTGATCAGAGAGAGAGTGAGCGAGAGAGAGCGCGCGAGAGAGAATTAGAAAGCAAACCTCCAGGTCTGGGAGTTGAACTGTGGTCAGCCATATGGGATTCCAGCGCCTTTAACCACCATGCCACCCGTGGCCCACAACAAAGTATCTAAGAAGTCATCTCCATCTTTGCTTCATACTAGTCACTATTGATAAATCCACTGTCAGAGGCCACCTGAACCCTTAAATTCAGGATCTGCATTAGGGATATTCAAATGAAAACCACTAGGAGATACCACTACACACCTACTACAATAGCTATAATAAGAAATACTGATGATGGCCTAGTCGGGTGGTAGTCAGTAGAAAACTAAACTGTAGTGCTAGGAGTCACATGGCTGACCATGGGTTTGGATCCCTGGGTCACCCTGAAAACACACAAAGCACATTTATGTGAATACAAGATCCTGACTTGCTGGGGAGCTGCAGGAAGGGGACCATGATGTGATGAGAGACCATGTGGAAAATGTTTTTCTCTCTCTCTTTAGTGTGCACACACGTGCTCTCTATCATGAATTTAAAAAATAATCTTTTAGAAAAATATCAGTGAGGGGCCAGCAGGTGGGGCTAGCTGTTACAGTGTTGGACTCCCACATGGCAAACTGAAGTTCAAGTTCCAGATCTAGTGGCTTGAAAATCATGCCAGGCATGTGTGTGTGTGCATGTGTGTATGTTCAAAATCTCAGAAGGAGAATAGAAGAGAAGAGAAGAGATTGAGGCGTGCCCATCCCCCCAGGGGATGTTTTCTCACTTTCCCTCCCACTGTTGCTCTGTGAGCACATGTGCTTTATTACAAAAAAAAAAAAAAAAAACTTAAAAAAAATTGTTGATACAAGTGCTGATGAAGATGTGGAGTAATTAGAATTCTCATATTATTGCTGGTAGTGTAAAACAATATAGTCTAGAAAACAGTGTGGTAGTTTCTTACAAAGTTAAACATATTTTTATCATATGCCTCAGAAATCCTACTCATGAATATTTACCTTAGAAACATGCAGTCTTATATTCACGCAAAAACCTGTACATGAATATTCATCGCGGTTTGTTTGTGGTAGTCAGAAGCTGATAACAACCCAAACGTCCTTGAGCCAGTGAAAAGATAAACAGACTGTGGCACATCCATACCATGGCCTCCTACCCAAAGGGAGAAGGAAATGAACTATTGGTACACACAAGAACACGGATGACTCGCAAAGATAGTAGGCAAGTGAAAGAAGCCAGGTCCCAAAGGATATATGCTGTATGCTTTTATTTATTTCACACTTTCAAAAAAAGACAGAACTATACTGATGGAAACCAATGCTTTCCAGGGCTTATGGATGGGAGCAGGCCTCAGCTGTAAAGGGATAGGAAGGAATTCTGGAGACTGTTAGAACTGTTCTGTGTCCTGACTATATGAATGTATGCATGTGTAAAAGATCGTAGGTCTGGACAAAGGGAAAAGGTATAATAATTTAAAAGTTAAAATTAAAAAAAAATCAAGTGGCCAACAAGTGACATGGCAGTGAAGGCACTGGACTCCCACATGGCTGACAGTAGTTCAAGTCCCGGACCTAACGACTTGCTTTTCCACTTTCCCTTTCAATCTCTCTCTCTCTCTCATTCTGTCTCTGGTAAGTGCACATGCCCTGTAGCAAATTTAAAAATAGTAATAATGATAAATAAAATTAAATAAATAATTCTTTAAAAGATTTAAAAAAAAATCTATCCAAGGGCTTATTCTTTTCATGCTGTGTTTTCTTGTACCAAACTCTATAGATTCTCAGACTCCAGTGCCTGGGATGTGGACTGTCTAGACACTGAGGGCATTTCCCTTAAAGAACTTGCTATGTCTCTCTAGAAACAAGAGAGGCAGTGGACCTTACCTGGCTTTGTAGAATGTTCTTCTTCTCTCTGGCATGTTTTGGCCTGCTCTGCTCTCGTATCTTCCTTGTCAGGGGACATACTTGCTTAGTATTCTTTACACTTTCAGAAAAGCCAGAAAGAAAGGTTGTTTCAAGCACTTTCTGCTTTCAGCTCTTCAAATACCCCTGAGGTAAGAAGTATGAAGGCCTTGACCTCGTCTCAGAGAGAGAGAAGAGGAAGTAAAAAGCATGAAACACAAATGGTACTCATTCTTGCTGCGTTTTTTAGAAGCAAAAACAAAACTCAAGTTCATACCAAAGTAAATTACCCTGCTGCTCAAGCATCAAGGTGAAAATTTTGCCTCAGTCCCTAAAGTCATTAAGTATGGAAGAGAGTAGTTAAGAGTATTGTGCACAACCCCTAAGTGTGTGTGCATGGGTTTGTGTGAATTAACAAAGGGAACAAAGAGGCAACCAATGGTGAGACAGGCAGGGATGACTGATCTAAGAGCCCCTAGTCCTGATCTTTAAAAGAGACAGTGCAGCTACTGAGAAATAAATGACATTAGAAGGGGAACAACTGGCCTTCTGAAAGCAAATCCTAAACTCACAGCTCTGGCCCAGTAGAAGGAAGGGAGTTGGCAAGTGCCTGTGCAAAGCAAGGCCAGGCAGGACCTCCTCTAAGACCGAAAATATTCAATACGAAAAATGGACCTAGACATTGAGAGACATTAACCAAAGCTGCTTAGGTTGTGCCCTCCATGAGGGTGTTAGATGAAAGGCAGAAGTAAACCGAAATTCAGCCCATACTCTGCTTTCAAAGCCGCAAGTCTCATATTGAAACATATTTGTAGCAGGGCAATTAAATACCAATTTCTTAAAACTGGAAAACACTTTAGAGAGATTATATATATTCTAGGAGGATTAGAAGAAGTAAGCAGGAAATTTAAACCTGAACTTTCTGAAAACCAAGGGGAAAAGAAAAATTTCATAGAAACCTTTACTTCCTAATTATTAAGTAAATGGAAAAAAAATTAAGTTATTCCATAAAAGCAAGTTTTCTATTAGAAGTTAACATTACTGGATCCTATTAAGGAGCAGGGGGTGGCTTTGGTGAACAAAGTTGTCAATTACAAAACTGTAATGGACATTCCCTGCATTTCTTTCTTTCTCTTAATTTTGCCAGAAGGCATGTGAGCTGGGGAGGGGGTGGTTAAGAAAGCATCTCCTGTGGGAAGTTGTCACACCACAATTCCTTCTTCTCCATTTCTCCCCCCTTTTGGGATTTGAGGCATGTACACAAACATGTCCAGCATGTTTTCCAAGGTGGCAGGTCCAGGATTCAAACCACGAAGTCAGCTTTGTGGGATCCAGACACCTTAACTACAACACCACAGGCTGGCCCCCTGCATCTACTTCCTAAAGGAGCCATCATGAGGAACAAAGATTACATAATCTAGATGTATCACTTTCTGATTTTCTAATTTAAACATAAGACAGAATGCAGAAAATTCAACCATGTGCCACTAGCACATATTTACAAGGTATTCCCAAATCTGTATCACACTGAACACCTCCAGGACAATTCTGCAGATAGCCTTGAACCAGCCTAGTGCATCCCTCTTTTTCCCTTGTAGTTCTCAATTCTTCCTATAGTACAATTTGCTGGGCATGCAATATTTTGATAGAAGGGGGGGATTACCTGGAACAGCTCACAATCTGTTCCTGTTCCTTATAGAATAGGATATCCTACAATGCTTTAGCTCAGCAACCATACTGCCCCAGAGTATAAAATCTTGCTTTCCAGATCCCTCAGTTGTCATGCAAGTAGGGCTCATGCCGCAGAGGCTCCATATGCTCTGCAGAAATTTTCTGAGCCAGGAGGGACTGGCTCACCATGAATCCTAGGCTTCTACTGTCCCTCATAGCCTATGTATAAGTAACAATGTTGCTTTGCTTAGCAAAGAATGTGTGCAAACATTCTATCTGGCTGTACGTGTGCAAGTGCTGATAAAATTGACACAACCCAAGTTTCAGTGGGTAAGATGTTTACAGTCCTCCCCTGGCATTGGAATCAGTGCATAGGAAACTGCTTCACTGCACTGTCTATGTATCAGACAAATAGAAGAACAATTCAGTTCATGTTGGGCTTAACAAATTATCTTTTGGCTTTAAAATAAAATTCTGATACAATGTTATCTCTGTAGTATTCCAGTCCAATCAAGAATGCATAACCTGAATTTAAGCATGAATCTAATCAGACAAACTGAAATGAGGAATATTGTATTAAAAGTGAAAAAGGTGCACTGAATATTTGAAAAAATGTTAATGTTATAAAATACAAAAAAAAATCTGTGAAAATGTTTCAAATTAAAGAAGATGTGACAACTAAGTACAATACCTTACTCAGGCCTGAATCTTACCCTGAGAAGGGAATATAGGCTATAAAAGTCATTGTTGGGTCAATTGAGTATGAACATAGACTAGATGAAAGTATTGATGTTAAATTTACTGAAGTTGATTATCGTATTCTGATTTTACATAGCAGCATATTCCTCATTCTTAGGAAATACATACTGAAATATTTAGAGATTAAAGGTCGTGATATGTATGTTATCATTAAATAGTTCATAAAAATCTTATTTCAAGGGGCCAGCAGGTGGCATGGTGGTTGAGGTGCTGAATGCTCCCACATGGCCAACCATGGCTCAAGTCCCAGACCTGGTGGCTTGCTTTCTCACTCTCTCTCTCCCTCTCTCTCTCTCTCTGACTGATCAAACTGGAAAATAATAATAATAAATAAAGTTAAAATAATTCTTTAAAAAATTATTTCGAGAAAGAGTGAGAATGTTAATGGTAAATGAGATAAAATGTTCATAATAAGTGGATCTGAATAGAAAATATAGTTCTTTATTTTTTTATTATTTTTGCAAATTTTCTTTAAGTTGAAAAGTATTTCCAAATAAGAAGCCTTTATTATTTTTAAAGTGGAGTCTGAATGCTCAAAAGGTTGGGACCCACACCCCTAAAGACAGAGTAGTTGTCATCCTCTCAATGGCAGCTTTCTCCCTAGGTTGGATCATAGCAATTACATAAATTCTGAAAAGTATCTCAGAGTCGATAGTCTTGGTCGTACATTAGAAAACGATTGATGCGGGAACCAGCAGTTAGCGTAATGGCTATGTCGCTGGACTCCCATGTAGTCGACCGCGGTTCGCGTCCCGGACCTGATAGCTTAAAACTCACGCCAGGTGCATGTGCGTGCGTGCCCAAGATCCCGAGAGGAGAATGGAGGAGAAGGGATTGCGGCGTGACCATCCCCCCTGGGGGGTGATTTCTTGCTGTCTGTCTCTCTGTCTCTCTCTGTCTGTCTGGCGACCACACGCACCCTATAGCGAAAAAACCTCTCCAAAAAAAAAAAAAAAAAAAAAAAAAAAAAAAAAAAAATGATTTGTGGTTTAAAGC
>NW_006159858.1:1914046-1945234 GCF_000334495.1 Tupaia belangeri chinensis
GCGCCCCAGCCCCCCACATGGCGAAAAAACCCCCCAAAAAAAAAAAAAAAAAAAAAAGAAGAAAAAAGAAAATGATTGATGCTGTTAAGCTAGAAATCAGGTGGCATTCAGTTGTGAAAACTTGGGGCCTCCCATTTCTAGATCATCACCTTACTTTTTTCAAGGAGGTGGTTCCTTGGAATGCCTAGAGACACAGGTGCCTCTGCCACGGAATTTAGAAAGATTTTTAAAGTTCTGCATTTCAAAGAAAAATCTAAGCTGTTTGTAAGTGTAGACTGACCAATGAAATCAGCCTTGCTTTTATTTTTTTATTTTTATTTTTTTAAGCAGTAACTTTGGGCTGACTCTTCAAAGAGTACATAATCAATTCTGATGAACAAAGAATACTAATAAGAGTACTGAGAAGGAGGATCTGGCATTCGAAGACGGGATGGAATGAGAGTGGCACCAATTGAGCATCAAGCTCAAATCAAAGTGCGGATCGTTCAAGTTGCAGCAATGGCTTCCTATGTGACTGTGATGCTGGACACCCAGCACCTCGTCGAGGGAATCCACTCATCTGCTAAGTTCCAAGGGGACATCTGAAATGGGTAAAGACATGTCAAACCAGACATCCAGAGGCGAGCCCTCACATTGTGACAACGCCGGAGACTACGACGTGCCTTTCATCACACTTCCAGGGTCGTAAATCTTGTCCGAAGCTAAATCTGGATTTCCCCAAAGGAGAAGTAGGTGGGCGAGAGGAAGACATTCTGTGTTATGTTACTTCCTGAGAATTCTCTTTCATTAATCTTTGCTCCGAAGGTGCCTTTGAATGACTCCTGGTGCATTGAATAATGTTCACACACAATCTTGGCTGTCAAACATTTTACTCATTCTAAAGTCTGCCGACAGTTTGGGAACAGTGTATTTTGCTATTATGTTTTCCAACTGGCTTTCTATTGTCACTTCAAGAAGTGTGGAAACACCTGATTTATGAGAGCCTGGCTTAAAAAGTGTCATTTCCATGGCTTCCTTAGTAACTGCCTCAAAGAAGCAGAGGAGGGCAATTTAGCTTGAACTTGTTTTGAGAGCTTTAAGTTTAATTTATACATTGGCTAGAGCTCTCTAACTCATTGAAATTCTACTTAATGCATCCTCAGAACACACCTGGAAGACAAGAAAAACAAAGCTACGGTGTGCATGACCCTGCAGTTAAGGCAACAGCTGTGTTTGTGAGCTGTCTCAAAGCAGATCCCCGTTTCTCTTCCTCCCCTATCCTGTCAGAACATATGAAAAACAGAATTTCAACGAGCTCAGAAACGATACCACAGTTCATAATTAGGCCATCTTCTCAAAGGTCCCTTCATCTTCTTATTTCCTTAAGTACCTGTCTATAGTGTGTCTCTGTTTCACCTGATATATGTTCTCCTCATTCATGGGGCAAGGCTTAAAAGTCAGAAGCAAAGGACTGACAGTTTGCAAAGAGTGGGTTTAATTTAATATGTGCAGGCACTAGAGTCTCTTAGATGATCGGTGCCAAGAAATTTGGAAGGTCATTATGTGGAATATCTGCAGCTCGGTATCTTTTGAACCTTTTTTAATGGGTAAGGAGGAATATTTATGCATAATGGTATGAGGCTCATTGTACACTTGTCCTCAGAGCTGTCGGTCACTTGCATTGCTCTAAGATGGATTTTGAAAATGTAGGCTCATACCAAGCTGAACAAGCAGTTTGGAAGCTCCCCTCAGCCTGAACTGCTCAGTTTCTTAGAAACTACTTCTCAAACTTCAATGTGCACACAAATCACCTGGGGAGATTGTTAAAATGCAGATTCTGGGGACCAGCAGATGGGGTAATGGCTATGTCGCTGGACTCACACATAGTTGACTGCGGTTTGAGTGCCGGACCTGGTGCCCAAGACCAGGCCGGGCACGTGTGCGTGCGTGCCCAAGATCCCGAGAGGACAATGGAGGAGAAGGGATTGCAGTGTGGCCATCCCCCCTGGGGAGTGATTTCTCACTTTCTGTCTCTCTGTCACTCTGTCTTTCTAGCGAGCACACGTGCCCTATAGCAAAAACCTCTTCACCAAAAACAAACAAAAAAAGTAGATTCTGATCCAGAAGGCCTTGGCTGGACCTGAAGTTCTGCAATTCTAACAGGGCCCCAGGTGGTGTGAATGCTTCTAGTCCATTATATACCCTTGGAGGAGCCCTGGCTTAGACGGTGTTTCCCACGTTTCTTCTCATGTGTGGGAACAAGGACTAGACTGTTGCAGAATTGTACAAGCTCTCTGCTGTGCTGGTAGGTGCTCTTCAAGTTCGTCTTCCACATATGTTCATTTTTCTCCTGGTCACCTATGGCAGGCCTCTCAGTAGAGGTCTTAAGCTTAACTTTGTTCTTAAAGACCTTTTTTTTTTTTTGAGAATAGGAGCAGCTTTTAATCCAACAGCACACCAACAGTACTTCAGAGCTGTGAGCTGCAAAACTTGTGTAGGTGGATGACTTTTCTGTGCTCTCTGATTTTGTTCTCAATCTAATAATGGTGGGGCCGATGTGGAATTGCCAGATTTTGCCATCGTTTAGACATTTGTGTTCATACGTGGAAGTTGCTGTGTTTATTTGCCATGTTTGTCATTCCCTTTTTATTGTTTCCTTAGGGCAATGTACACTTTCACATACCCAGGTCATATCTTATGGATATGTCAGGGATACTAACTTTGAAAACGACTCCTTTTAGATTTTTAAGATTTTTTTTTTTTTTTTTTGCAGTTCCGGGTGTTTCTTTCTAGCCTTCTCAAGCATTTTTTGCCTGCTCCGTTTGGAGTATGACAAGGTAGCATTCCCACCAGCCGAACAGCTCAGACTGGGTGAGTACGTGTATTAGTGGTGGGTTTTGGGAGGACAGGTGTGGTGAAATCCTGGGACAGTGAGACTTCAAAGGGTCAACATTAAAGTCACAATGTCATCGTAATCAACAACACTGGCTAATAACTGCATAATACTTGACTATTTGTAAAGCTTTTTGACAGTGCATTTTGATCTTGAGAGTGAAACACGAAAGTTTAAAGTGTTATCCCCCTCTTTACTGGTTCAACTGTAAAATAACAAAATGTTTGGAGTTACCAGAGACTGTAATAACTTGTAACTATAAACAATAATACCCATTACAGCAAACGCAACTAAGCTGAGAGTGGATTCTAACTTTGAAAACGACCCCTTTTAGATTTTTAAGATTTTTTTTTTTTTTTTTGCAGTTCCGGGTGTTTCTTTCTAGCCTTCTCAAGCATTTTTTGCCTGCTCCGTTTGGAGTATGACAAGGTAGCATTCCCACCAGCCGAACAGCTCAGACTGGGTGAGTACGTGTATTAGTGGTGGGTTTTGGGAGGACAGGTGTGGTGAAATCCTGGGACAGTGAGACTTCAAAGGGTCAACATTAAAGTCACAATGTCATCGTAATCAACAACACTGGCTAATAACTGCATAATACTTGACTATTTGTAAAGCTTTTTGACAGTGCATTTTGATCTTGAGAGTGAAACACGAAAGTTTAAAGTGTTATCCCCCTCTTTACTGGTTCAACTGTAAAATAACAAAATGTTTGGAGTTACCAGAGACTGTAATAACTTGTAACTATAAACAATAATACCCATTACAGCAAACGCAACTAAGCTGAGAGTGGCCCTCGCGAAGATCAGCTTCTTAAATACATATTTGTATAATATTTATTTACCTTGAGCCAGTACAAAAGCCTTTTCATTTTTACTCCAGATAATATGTGATTAATAGTAATAGGAGCTAACATTCATAGAAAGATTACCATGAGTCAAGCACATTTACCGTGAATCAGAACGCTTGTTGAAAATTTACTGTGAATCAGAAATGGATTATCACGAATCAGTTCACATTCAATATAGCACAATACTTGGGCCACTGTACGTGGGAGATACTATTATAAGTCCATTTCACAGATGAGGAATTTGAGATTTAAACGGGCCACCCACTCAACTAGCCACGAATTCAATATAAGCAAACCAGAGTCCGGAGGCTGTGTTCCTAAGCAGGGGACTAAATTGCCCTTAGTTAGGAAGGAAGGTTGAGACCCATTTAATGGGCAATAAACAAAGACGTATGCCTTATTATTACTTAGGTCTTTATAATTTTCACTATAGTCTTCAAAGAACATTGTGTCTAGAGCTAGAGCTTGACATCCGAATGTCCTCCAGCTAATGCCTTAGCTCAGAGAACTTTCTAGATCCATTTTCCTGTGTTCTGATCAGAAAGTATCTCAGTTTCTTTAAAAGATAACTTCATGAAATCTAATCAATACTCATTCATTAACTCCCCACCACCAGGACCACTCTACTGAGGCTGGGCTTGCAAAGGATCTCACATGACTAAAGCAAATGGCCACTTCTCAGTTCTCATCTTGCTTGACCTCACCCCTTGACGTTTCTGGTCACTTCCTGCTCCTTAAAACACTGTTGACATGTGCCTTCCAGGAAACTACACTTTGTTGGTTGGTCTCCTTTTATCTTTTAGGCTGCTCTGTTCAGCTTCTGTTCGTTTCTTTTCGTTCCTTGACTTCTAACCATTAGTCTTGTATCTCTTCTCCTTCTCCAATCATGCTTTCTCTAACCAACCTCAAGGATAAACACTCTTCAGGTTAGGTCTTCAGCCTATGCCTCTTCCCTGAGTGCTAAATCTGTACATCCAACAGCCTGCTCTTAGGGGTCTAGTGAGCCTCTCAACTTTATTATGACCAAAGCTGATCTCAGTTTTCTTTGTCTCCTCAATGGCAGCTTTGTTCTTTCAGTTGTTTGGACACCTCTTGCAGTCATTCTTCATCACTCATTCCTTATATTCGATCTATCAAAATATCTTTAAAAATGTATTCTACATCATCTGTTGATTCTATTTCAAAATATACCCAAATGCAACCACATCTCACCAGTCCTAGTATTACCATCCTAGTTCAGGTCTCTCGCTCCTTGATTAGAAAAATATGCTTCCAGCTGATCTTGTGCTTCCAGCCTTGCCCCACTACAGTCAGTTCTGAACACAACAGTTGGACTGATGTTTTGTAAGTCAAATTATATTTCCTTTAAGTCCTCCAGTAGCTTTCCATGTTCTTCACAGGAAAGACCCATATCCTTTCAATGGACACGTACCTACATAACTTGCACTCTCTCGGCAATGTCTAAGTGTCCCTGTATACACCAAGCACACGTGCCTATAAGCCTTTGAAGATACCGTGTCACCCTAATTTAACAGACTTCCACAGATGGCTCTCTTGCCTCTAAGTTTTTAAATGTCTTCTTTTCAATATGGCCGTATGTGTCTGTGACTTTTGTGATATAGCAAATGGTGATTTTAAGGGTTAAAACACTAGCCATTTTATTATGCTCGAGAATTCTGTGATCAGGAATTCAGAAAGGGGATGGTTGAAGGTGACATGACAGCTAGGGGTTGAAAGCTCATTCACTAGCATGGCTGGCAATTGATACGGCATGTTGGCTGTGAGCTCAACCAAAACATTACATGTGGCCTTTCCATTAGCTACTTGGGCTTCCTCATAATGTGGTGGTTGGAATCCAAAAATTAGTATCCCAAAGAGCACTAGATATATGCTAATGTCTTCTATGATTTAGCAGCAAAAGTAACACAGTATCTCTTTCATAAACCACTCAAGATCAAAGAAAGGAACATAGACAGCCCCCACACACACACAGACACACACACACACATTTTAATGGAATGATTATCAAAGTTACTTTGTAAGGGAAGCATGTAGGATAGGAGATATTGTGTAGCCATCTTCATAAAAGTATCTGGTATACCTTCTTTGTTGACTTTATTTTAAATAACAATCACTCTCTGGTCTCTCTCTCTTCTGCTTCAAAATTCTCTATCTCTATTCCTTTATTTTTCCCAGAGCTTTTTGCATTAATGTTCTCTTGCTACTGTAGCATATTACCACATACTTAGTAGCTCCAAACAATACAAGTTATTGTCTTGCTGTTTTGGAGGTTGAAAGTCTTCAATCAGTTCACTGAGACAAAATCAAGGTGTAGACAGGGTCACATTCTTTCCAGAGACTGTAGGGAAGAATCCATTTCCCAGCCTTTCTCAGCTTCCACGGGCTGTCTGCATTCCTTGGTTAGTGGGCCTGCATCACTCTGGTTCCCTCCTCACTTTTCCTCTCTGACTCTGAACCTCCTTCCTATAAGGACCCTTTTGAGCACATTGTCGATAACCCAAGATAATCCACCTTCCACAAAATCCTTAATTCAGTTTTATCTGCAAAGTCTTTTATTTTATTTTATTTGCTATATAAAGTAAGATATTCACAGGTTCCAGGAATTAGGAGGTGAACATTTTGGAGGACCATTATTTTGCCTACCAGAAGCACTTTTACCATTTGACACATTATATAGTCTATGCATGTGTTTATGTATTCTTTAGTATAATAGATCCTTAATCAGAGAAAAGATTTTTTTCATTTTATTTTCTGTTGTATCCCATGAGCTTAGAACAGTTCCAGGAACACGCTAGGAACTTAGTACATATTTTCTGACTGAATTGTTTACTTGTCAAGTAAATGAGTCCATAAATATTATTGCATACCTACCATGAGCCAGACAATGTGGCTAAATTGAAGCTTGGTTAACACATACTTTCCTGAGAGTTCGAAATACCCTGTACCCATAAAGAACACAACATACGTGGTTTATCAAAGTAAAAAGTCAAGGGTCTAGCCCATAACCATGAGAAAATTACTTAATTTGAAATCCTTTTTTTGATATTATGCAAAAAACATTATTGTCTCTATCATGACTTACATAAAGCCAAAGTCTCTCTAATGTCCCCACCCTAGTCGTTTGTCCCAAATAAAGAAAAAAGGACATAAGAGATGGATGAGGATTCATACCCTGGGTCAACACAGGATTTGGGCACAGCAATCATAGAGCTCTTAATTGAACTGTCCTGTGGCCGTGCTTGGAGTTTAGCTTTTATAAGATTCCATAGTATTTCTCCAGCTGTGCACAAATACAAATTTCCTGATTCTTTCTGGATCAGGCCAGATGTGTGTGGAAAGCTCGCCCTCTCTCCCTCTCTGTGTGAGTGCCGGGCATGTGTTCAGACACTGATCCATGTGCTTGCATAGATGTGAATTCTGTGACCTTCTGTTCTTTCCTTTCCTTGATGCTTTGTACATACACCCTCATAAGGCAAAGCTCATAATTAACTTGAATCTGCTTCAACCATGACTTTTTCAAAAGATCATAATCATCGTGGTTTTCATGTCCATTTACGAGGCAATGGAGTCACACATGTCCACAAATGAGCCTCATAGAATATTGCCCTGATCGTTTTGTTTTGGAACATGAGCCAAATTGGACTTATTTATATTCATTTCAGATGGAACGGTTTAGCTTGTTACTAAACATCACATAGAAAGCAGAATCTCAAAATAAAATAAAATAAGATGAAACAAGTACTATGTTCCATGTTAATTAGAGTTACAGAATATAGGGAGAAAGAAACTAAGTGTAATTAAGCACTTCAGTTGCTCTTGAAGCCTCAGTTTTCTCAGCTGGTAAAATGGGCACACGAAATACTTCCTTGACATTCACTTGGCCTTTGTACACTTGACTTTTGTTTTTGCCTTTTTTTTTTTTTTAAGAGGTTTTTACTATAAGGGAGTATGCACTCACCAGAAAGACAGAGAGAGACAGAAAGTGAAAAATCACCCCCCATTGGGGTGGCCACACCATAATCCCTTCTCCTCCATTCTCCTCTCGGGATTGTGGGCACACACACTTATGTACCCGGCATGAGTTTAAGCCACCAGGTCCGGGATTTAAACCATGGTCAACTACGTGGGAGTTCAGTGACATAGCTGTTATGCTAACTGCTGGTCCCAAAGTTAACTTTTTTAATCCATAAAGTTAAAATGATAATAATAACACCTACCTCATAGAGGAGCTAAAAGATGAAATTAGTTTCGGATATAAAGTACTTATTGAAGTGCCTGGTGCTTAGTAAACATTCAATATATTTTAACTCATTACTATCCATTCAGAGAAGGGATAATTTCTAGATATTTGATTTACATAAACTGTTGTTAGCGATTTGTTTTTTATTTATTTTTTAAAAGGTTTTTTTCCTTGGAGTGAGTGTGCTTGCTGGAGAGAGAGAGAGAGAGAGAGAGAGAGAGAAGAGAGAGAGAGCTATAGTAAGAGGGAACATGAAAAATTATCCCCCAGGGGGATGGCCAAGCCACAATTCCTTCTCTTCTATTCTCCTTCCAGGATCTTGGGCACGCAAGCACATGTGCCCAGCATAAGTTTCAAGCCACTGGGTCTGGGATTTGAACTGTGGTTGGTCATATGGGAGTCTAGTGACATAACTGCTATGTCATCTGCTGGTCCCTGTTAGCTATTTTTTTAAAAACAGCTTTTTAGAGTCTGAAACTGATAGCAAGATTCAAAAGAAGGTACAAAGATGTCTGATATACCTCCTGTCCCCATGCATGCATAGCCTTGTCCTCATCAACATCCACCAGAGTGGTCCTGTTACGACAGATTAACCTATAGTGATACATGGGAATCACCCAAAGTCTGTAGTTTGCACAACGTTTTGCTATGATTGAGATAATGGACTGTCCCCCAGTAGTTACGTTTTAGGAATTGGTCACTGTTTCATTTTGGAAGGTAGTAAGAACCTTTATTAATATGTGTAGCCTAGTGAACAGTGTTTGAACAATGGAGGCAACACCCTCATGAATAAATTAATGCCATCTCACAAAGTCAGTTCTAGCTGTCATGAAAATGAGTTGTTTCTCATGAAAAAGGATTGTTATTTTTAAACTTTTTTTAGGTTTTTGCCATAGGGCACATGTGTTCTCCAGAAAGAAGAAGAGTGACAAATCACCCCACCCCCACCCCCCGAGGGGATGAACATGCTCTGCAGTCCCTTCTTCAGTCTCCTCTAGGGATTTTGGGCACACACACATACACACCTGGTTTGATTTCCAAGCCACTGGTTCAGGATCTGAACCATAGTCAGTCATAACCACTACACCACCTACTGATCTCATGGACTGTTATTAAAGGAAGATGGCTGCCCCCCCCACCACCCCCCACCACACACACCCTGGCCTATTTTTCCACCTGCACCCACTGCCCACTGTCCTCTCTGCTTCTGTGGGTCATTTTGTGACATACCCAGCCTGATGCTAGCTAGCCTCATCCCTTTGGACTTTTCAGCCACCAGAATCGTAAGCCAAATGAGTCTCTACTTTTTATAAATCATCCAGTCTCAGGTATTTCAGTTAGCAACAAAATAGTAGACTAGGACAGTATCATATAGTGTATGGGTTTGGACAAATTTATTAAGACAACTATCTTTTTTTTTTTTTTCAGAGGTTTTTGCTATAGGGTGCATGCACTCACCAGAAAGACAGAGAGAGACAGAGAGACAGAAAGCAAGAACTCAATCATCCCCTAGGGGGAATGGCCACACCGCAATCCCTTCTCCTCCATTCTCCTCTCGGTATCTTGGGCACGAGTGCACACACCCCCGGCATGAGTTTAAGCCACCAGGTCTGGGACTCGAACCACGAGTACACACACCCCCGGCATGAGTTTAAGCCACCAGGTCTGGGTCGACTATGTGGGAGTCCACAACATAGCCATTATGCCATCTGCTGGTCCCCAAAATCCTCTGGGCTCCTCTTTTCCTCCCTTCCCATACTCCACCCTACTCTCATCTACCCCTGGAAACAACTGGTATTTTTATTGTCATCATAGTTTTACCTTTTCCCGAACATCATATAATTGGAATCAGATAATATGTAGCTTCTTCAGACTGACTTCTATCACTAATATGTATTTAAAGTTCTCTCATGCCCTTTCATAGTTTGATAGCTCATCTTTGTTTAGTGCTCAATAACGTTCCATTGTCTGGATTCCCCATGGTTTATTTACCTAGTCACTTTCAGAAAGACATCTTGGTTGCTTACACAGATATTATTTTTAAATGTAGAAAGAATTCTTATAGCTTAAAAAAAACTAGTTATACAGCATGATTTCAGAAGTACTAAGAATGTTGTTTACCATTAGCAGTTTCTCTTCCTCTTTCAAATAAAGCCTGCTTTTTTCCCAGCAAAACTTACTTTAACTGACTTAAAATGTTAAAAAGAAAATGCTCCTAGGAAAATACCACCTTAAATATGTAAGCTATTTACACTTTAGAGTGAGTAAGTTTTATGTGTTGTTCAAAGAAATTTCCCCAGAGACTGAGGGAAAGACAACTTCCGCTCCATGATTATAAATAGCTTAGAAGAATATTAAATTTAATGACATATATAATGTTTTGGTCTCAGTGCATATCCCAAACCTCTCTCCTAATATCCCAATTAAATAATTAGGCCTCAGAGATATTATAAACATAGGGGAAAATTCTGTTAATGGACCTGTATTAAAATTATTTTATTGGCCCAGCCACTGTGGCACAGTGGAAACACAAGTGCCCTGCAATGCTGGAAGCCATACGGTTGACCGTGGATTCAAACTGAGTTGACTTGAAAATATGCCAGGCATACACCTGGGCATCCAGGATCCCAAGGAGCTAGTGCACTGGGGACAGGGGATCATGGCATGATGAGATCCTGTTGGGAATGCTTCTCTGTTTCTCCCTTTCTCCCTTTCACATGCTTGCACACACACTCTTTATCATAAAAAAACACTTTTTTTAAAAAAAGTATTTTTCGAAGGAGAGTTACTATTTTCAGAGTGCATTTACTTGCAAATTTCATGACTAGGACTGAAGTTTAGGGAAAAATGTATCCACTGTTTCTTGTTTCTGCTTCTCACTCTCTCCTGACCTTGCCAGGCACCCAAGATCCACCCATCTCTCCCACAAGGCACCCCAGCCAGGCCTGGGTTTGCTAATAGTTTTACTGAAGGAAACAACTACTGAGCAAAAGCCACAGAGTACAATGAAGTAGACTGTCTATTGAGGAGGAAGTGAAGATTTCACTCAACTTGTCATTAAAGACCTTTGTCCCAACTCTTCCCCAAATAAGCCCAACCCTGGCAAGTCTCTTCCATTCCCTTGGCCTTGCTTTCCCCATCAGTAAAATGAGAATTGGGCAAAATTATTTGTAAGACAAAGTATTTAAAGTTCTGTGGTTATTCCTTGAGAGTTCTGTGCTTAACTAAATGCCAGGTATCATTAGTTCCTGGGGCTTTATGCTCAGCTGGAGTGAAAGCTCTGTCAGGCGAGGGCACCTGTGCACCCTGAACCCATGAATCAACCCATGTTACCCTACCTACACAAAGCAAGAAGGGGAAGTTGGTCTCCTGTGACCCTAGTGTCTCTTTTTCTCTCCCAGGATCATCTAGGCAGACAACGCTGCAATTGTAAACCTCAAGTGAACAAGCTATGTAAATTCTCTAAACGTTCATTTCTTCTTTTATAAAATAGGAACAATTTCACCTACCTCATCAAGCTTGTGGTGAAAACTGTCTGCATGATACATGTAACTTACCTAGCACGATGTCTAACACAAATTGACAGTTTTCTTTTGGACTTCATTGCCCTGTGCTTTTAAAATTCTAATTCTTTCTCCACAATAAAGGAAAGCAAATGATTTGATGAGATCGAAACTCATTTATGTTGTATGATAGCTCCCCCAGGCTCCTGTGGGGTTCGGCTATTTATCTCTGACTGTGGAAGGCTTTGACCATCTTTGAAAGATCTCAGACAGGTGGGGTACAAGTGGGGAGCAGGTTCTCTTGCAAAGTTGGGATATCTCTTTTGATTCTGCTTTCAAACTTCCTCAAAATCAGTTGCCAAGTCGACTCGAATCTTATCTAGGAAGCCAGCAAGTTGGAGAAGCCTGAGTCGGAAGGAATGGCAACTCTCCACCAGCTCCTGTCACCACATGCCAAAAAAGACAACTGAAAGGGCTCCCCTGGGAAACAGTGGCAGCTGCTGTGGAGGATGAGGAGCTGGCATCGAGGGTGGTTTGCACTGTGTCCACTTCCCCCTCCAGCTGGCTGCAAGAGTCAGATGAGGAACAGGTGGAGAGAAGAGGGTGAAGAGCGAGAGGAGCAGCTGGACTCTGGTACAGATCCTACAGAAGCAGCTGTTCCAAGATCTGAGCACTTGGACCCAATCCAGAGAACGTGTCCCTGGGTCACTGGCCTGGACCTCACTGCCTGTTGCTGCTTGTTGCCGATGAAGGCAGTTCAAATCTTTTTGCATGGTGTCTGGAGCCCTTCCCAACACAGCTGCTGCTACCTTCATACCCTGTGACTCCCCTCTACATCACTTCTCACCATCACCCGAGCCTCCATGTCTCCATGTTCCTCTCAGTGTGGAAGACCCTTCTTTTTCTTCTATGTTGCAAACTGGCACAGTCACCAAGACCCATCTCAGGCTGACCTTCTTTGCATAGGCCTTGAGGTCTCTGCCCTGTGCCTTGGTAGCACTCATACCTCCATGAAGACTTTTCCCCAGTTATGTCATGGGTACCTATTTACATGGTGCCACCAGGTGTGAGCTACTTGAGAACAAGGATCGTATTTGATTCACCCTTGTCTCTAGCCCCCTGCCCATGCTTGGCATAAGTCAGGCGATCAGTGGACGTGTGCTCATGAGTTTGACCAAAAGGAACAAGTGGCTCATGGTATCAAGAGCCCAGTCAGCACTGACCAGAGTCTGTCGGAGAGTTAGCCAAAGAGAAAAACTAGAAATGTGTCCACTATTTTAAAAGAATACTCAATTTAGTCCGTTCCTTCCATATGCAAAATATTTTTTCCTTGCCTATTTTCAAAATCCTTCTATGATGGCAGCAGAATGGCAGCCTCAGCTGCCAAGGGTACTTGTAGAGCATTGCACCCCCTTCCTCATTGTCTTTATAATCCTAGAGAAAAAACTGGTAAGGAAAACTCACCACACACTGATGTGCTCGGAACTCTGTCACAAAATGGACATGTGAGCAGCTGGCAGAAAAGACTTCTTCTTTAACAAAAACTCCATGATACATTGACATGCAATAGCATTTTCTAGATTCTTTATCCATTTTCCTCCACCCATGAAGAAATTCCAAATCTAATTTTAGGCATATGGAAACTGTTTTCATTGATGCCTAATTACCAAATAGTGCAATAACTATTATGTATAGCACTGTATGTATAAGATTAACGTAACTAGGGACCAGCAGTTAGTGTAATGGCTAGGTCGCTGGACTCCCACATAGTCGACCGCGGGTCGCGTCCCAGACCCGATGGCTTAAAACTCACGCCGGGCGCGTGTGTGTGTGTGCCCAAGATCCCAAGAGGAGAATGGAGGAGAAGGGATTGCGGCATGGCCTTCCCCCCTGTGGGGTGATTTCTCTCTTTCTGTCTCTCTGTCTCTCTCTGTCTGTCTAGTGAACGCACACACCCTATAGCAAAAACCTCTTCAAAAAAAAAAAAGATTAACATAACTATAAATTTTATTGGATTATCCCATAGACTCTACCAAAGCATGCTTAGTCTTTGGCAAATTCGTTCACTCAACATGGCTGACTATTCAGACTCAATAGTTATCTGCTCATGCTTTAGAAAAACTAGTCAGAGGGGCCAGCAGTTGGCATAATGGCTATGTCACTGGACCCTCATGGAGCCAACCATAGTTTGAGTCATGGACTCAGTGGCTTAAACTCACACTGGGTGCATGTGCGTGCATGCCCAAGATCCCGAGAGGAGAATGGAGGAGAAGGGATTGCGGTGTGGCCATCTTCCCTGGGGGGGTGATTTCTCGCTTTAAAAGAAAAACTAGTCAGAGCTTATCTCCTCTGAACCTTTCAAAACACCCAGCTCCGTGCTGTATGGCTGCCTTGAAAGACTTCATAAATACCTGAACAAACAGCTGACTTGCTGAGAAAACATCAAGCTCACTAGAAGCACTGGGAGCATGCAGAGAACTTAGTGGTCAAGAAGCCTTGGAAGACTACCCAAGACTTCTAATCTGGAAGGAAGATCCAACACATTTTAAAGGGATCTTTGAAATAAATTGTTTAAAGAGAAATGGGATTTTTTCTTTTTTATTACCTTTGCATTTTTCAGATGCTGGTGAAATAACTATTCTGTCATTCGTGCTTAGATCTAAGGTGGGAACAAATTTTACCTGGAATGAATTTCCTAATATGAGGACTGGAGGGCCAGCATGGGGCAATGGAAAGAGGGCTGTGACAGGAGTCAGTCCCAATTCTGTCACTAATGGGATTTTGGACATTTCCCTTACGGGCTTCCTGTCCTGTAAGATGCACTTGATTCACTTTAAGCTGCCCACCTTCTGGGAGCTCTAAGGACAGCAGAAGGGTCCACAGGGGCGATGTCATGAGGTTGGCACTGCTGGGAGAGTAAATGGTGCTGGCATTAACTACTGTTCACGTGTAGCCATCCCACAGCTACGTGTGGGTCAGGAGCTGGCTCATGGAGAGGGAGAGAGACCTGAAAGGTCCCAAACACCATGGGGAAGAGTCACTGACCTAAAAGTCATCCCACACATTGGGCAAGCTCGGTATCCTCTGCCTGGCCCTTGCCCCCAGCTCTTCTAGTGTTCTTGGATTTTCTTGACTTATGCTGTAAGTGACTGTCCACCCTGGCATCTCAGGAAAGAGAAGGAAGGACTCTAAAAACCCCTTCTGATTGGAGAGGCTTGGATCATGGGGTAAAGCAGCTCAGCGTAGATGATAGTTTAATTATATGGTCTTGAGATGGGAATTGAACTTTCGTTTACATGAAGGAAACATTCCTGCAAAGTACTGTGTTCACTACAAACTATAATACATAACTGGAGCAAGGAGGCCCTTGAAAGCTGTGGAGTAAGGATGGTAGCAGCCATGGAGGCAGGCATGTGGCTCAGGTATCACTCCAAGAGCAAACCTGCACAAGTGTACAAGAGATGACCTTCTCTGGGGCAGCTTTCAAATGAAGGCTACTCTTCCCGGACAGCTCTCATCTGCTGACTGAGTCTGGCAGAGTGCTTGGATATTTTGCACAACACTGACCCTCTAACAGGCCATCTTCATTCTGGGAGCACCTCATTGGACTGGTTCGACTCTCTCAGATTGCACTGCAATGAAGGAATTCCTGGCTCAATCCTCCCTCCTTCCTCATCCCCTTGCAAGCGTGTCAGCTCTACTGCATAGCCTGAAGCCTCTCCCTGTCTTCTTTGGTTCCCTCTTCCCTTTTTCTTTCATAGGCATTTCCCTCTCAAATCACTCATACTTCCTACTTTGGCTTCATGTCTGTTTCCCAGAGGACTTGAACTGACACCAGGTATATCCTCAAAGTAGGGGAAATTTATTTCATCTTTAAAAAGCTATTTTGATGCAAAATATGAGTCTATAATGTTTTACCACAATTGAAAGTCAAAAAAATCTCTGAAAACACCAAAACTTGATCTGGTCTTATACAAGATTATTTGCAGTCTACAGTCATTCCATTCGAATCACATTTTATTATAGAAATATTAATGTGTGGTTATGGGGTATTGCCCTTATGGGGCATCACTCCAAACTCTATCAGATGTGTAGTGCAATATAAAATATATGAATCATATTAACTCTCTAAAATCTA
Source organism: Tupaia belangeri chinensis (assembly GCF_000334495.1). Classification (NCBI taxonomy): domain Eukaryota; kingdom Metazoa; phylum Chordata; class Mammalia; order Scandentia; family Tupaiidae; genus Tupaia; species Tupaia belangeri. The sequence goes on from NW_006159858.1 coordinate 1,929,668, forward strand.
AAGAAATCTTAAGTATGAAAACTTGTACAATACAAAAATTGAAGTCTGTATGAAGTAACCAGTCTCCAAAGGAAACTTCTAATGATTCACTCCTCCCTGTTTGGGCCTTGTGTAGTTCTCTCACCTTAAATCTGGGTTTTTCCAGATTTGGCAGAATATAGCAGAAATAATCTTCTCACCCTGAACCTTAAGAAAGCCTAGCAACTTATACTTTTGTGCTTTGTCTATCCGCCAAGAAATATGACTATTCTGGTGCAGCGACAACATGTACAAGCTGAGTGCAGAGGGAGTGGTTGCAAGATTACTTGATGGGAGGGACAGGCCTAGCTACTCCACTGTCCCTTCTGAGTCCAACCTTCTGGCCATCCCCACCGAAGAATCGCATACTATGTAAGCCATCTTGGATGTCCCAGCTCCTTCCATCTGACTTCAAGTAGCATGAAAGATACCAAGTGAGAACAGCATAAGAACCACCCAGCTAAGCCCCAGGCTACTCACAGAATTGTGAGAAATCATAAATCCTTGTTGTTTTAAATCGCTAAATGTTGTGGTGAGTGTTACTGAAATGTTAAAACATTATGCTAAAACCTTTGGTCACAAATGAGTTAAGAGTCACAAAATGGGTAAGGCACCAAAAAAGGGGAAAAAAATAAATTTAAAAAGCTACATAGCACCAAAAACATGGAATGGTAATGATTTTTGACTAATTATATGCCTAGTATGTGCCTGGTACTGTGTTTACATATATTACCTCAGAGCAACCCTGAAAGAAAGCTTTATTATCTCCATTTCACAGAAGAAGAAATTGGTGCTAAGAGGAGTTCTGTAATTTGTCTGTAATTTGTCCAAGGTTTTTCAGCTAGTCTGTGGCAGAGCTAGTATTCTCATTAGAAATTTCCTACAGTATTGACCCTGTTCACATCACATTTCTTTGGGCCCCAGTGGAAATCAATCCCCTTTACAGTGAACATGTGATCTTTATTCTATTTTGCATCTAATCAACCAGGGAGGCACCCTGTTTCCCCCTGGAGACCACCTACCCTCTGTACATAAGTTTCATGGAGTTTTGCTCCCGCGACCTTAACCTTAGCCCATAAGCACCTCCAATTTCCCAGGACATAGTCCCAGCAGGAACAAGGACAGTGAAACATATGGGAAAACATTTTCACCTTTCCACACTAGACTTGATAGAAATAAAACATATTCCTTGAAAAGAGTGTGTCCCCTACACCTGCTCTTCAACTTTATCAAGATCTCTGTAAGCTTTTTCCTTCCGGTAATATTACATCTTTACAATTTCCTTGAGTACATTCCTTGCTCTTTCCTGAAACAACCTTCACCTTCTCTTTTAATTATTTCTCATTCTCAAGACTTAGTTCATGTATCCTCGTGATCCAACATGATCAGCCTCACTCGCACTCTCTCGCTCCAGGACCTGAGTGAGTAGTGGCTGCCCTGTGCTTCTGTGGTCCTGTCTGTGCTGTGAACATCGCTGGTCATATTGCTGTGTCACCTCTGACTCATGTTCCTGTCTGCTTAACCAATCTGCAAATTTCTTAAGGCAAGTGGCATGTCCTAACCATCTTCGCATCTTTATCCCCTTGCACAGTGCTATCCCTAGATAATAACATATATTAAATGTATGGAGGAATGAATGAATGATGGTGGGGCTATCATGACCTTCTTCACCTAGTGTAGTTTTCCCAGTGGGATTTAACGGCAGCAGATAACTGATAAAAAGGCTCAAGCTCTGCTTTTGAACTTTCAGGTCTTTCAGGTTATTAATGGTGGCATTGGCATGTGTGAGGGTGGAAATATTGGCTGCTATAGGGTTGGAGGACAATAAATATGAGGTCATCAGAAAATCCATGATGTATTTTTCTATGCAAAAATGTGTCATGACTTTTCTTTTTTTCTTTTCTTTTTTTTTTTTTAAGAGGTTTTTGCTAAAGGGCGCATGTGCTCACTAGGCAGACAGAGAGAGACAGAGAGACAGAAAGTGAGGAATAACTCCCCAGGGGGGATGGCCACACCACAATCCCTTCTCCTCCACTCTCCTCTTGGGATCTTGGGCACGTACACACACACGCCCAGTGTGAGTTTAAGCCACCCGGTCCAGGATGTGAACTGTGGTCGACTACATGGGAGTCCAGCAACATAGCCATTATGCTAACTGCTGGTTCCCCCATGTCATGACTTTTCTGAAGACCCAATAATATCTTCTTTCAATTAACTAAGAACTGAGACAGAGCAAGAAAACAAGGGTTAAAACATTAGTTTTATTCCAGTTAAAATCAATTACAGAATGTGACTTTAATTTTATAGCTAAATTTGGCTTTCAAATACTCTCTCCCATAGGGAGAGTTTGAGACTGTAAAGCAAACCATTCATTGAGAATTGATTTTTTTCCCCCAGCTACATGACAGAGAAGAAAGAAGCAAAGGATCAGGGGTCTCAGAGAAAAACGGCCAACTAGAAGTACTCCCTGTGGCAGCTCTCTGGGAAGAAAAGCTAAAAGTTTTCAATAAATGGGTTACTGTCAGCAGGCGAGTGAGGGGAGGCTGACAAGAAAAAGACCATAGGAACTTCTGGAACACAGAATCTCTACCTGGAAAAGTAAAGAGAGAAAACCCACCCCCACTACAGAGTAACAAGAGGTGAAAGGATCTTCCTTCCAGAACTCTATAAATTTCATACGCCCACCATGAACTCCAAAAGTCCCCATCTGCAGAAGAACAATGGAACAGGTTAATGAGGATAACGTATATGCTAGTATTCCACCTCAAAGGAAACTTGGGAACACTCTTCTCAACCCCACCATTTTGGGAGCAGGATTATGGAGCTTGGATTGTGAGCAAGACTGGGAAATCAGGCATCTCCGGTCTGACAGAAGCAGACAACACAATATAGTGGTGAAGAAGGGCTGTGATCAGGGAAAAATGGGATGGGCACCCATTACAACTGAAGCCCAGCACCCCCCACCAGAGATGTGTGCACCTCACATTTCCCACCAGTTTGTGGAGTATGAGAACACTCCTTCCAATAGATGCTGGAAAACTTGGACACTGACCCCTGACTGGTAGGACAGGCTGCATTCTCCCTCCCCTCAGATGGAGGGCACGGGAAATAGCTACTTCCCTCACTGAGGCCACCACAATGCAGCGCCTTTTAACCTTCCTGAACTATATATGTGGGAAAAGAAAGGAGTTGGGCACCTGACAGACAGTGGCACCAGACAGCCTTATTCCAAGTCAGAGGGAGGAAGACTGGGCACTACCCTAGACCACCTCCTGATCCTGCAGTGCGTGATCCAGTCACTGACTCTTGCTCAAATTGAATCAACCTTCTTAAAGCCTGGGGGCTTTATAAATTGCAGTCTCTGATGAAGGTCAACAGAGAGACTTGTTTCCGGCCCTTTTTCTTTGGAGAGGTTTTTGCTACAGGGGATGTGCACTCGCCAGAAAGAGAGAGAGACAGACAGAAAACGAGAAATCACCCCCCCAGGGGGGTGGCCACACCACAATCCCTTCTCCTCTATTCTCCTCTCTGGATCTTGGGCACGCATGCATACGTGCCCGGCATGAGTTTAAGCTACCAGGTCTAGGGCTTGAACTACAGAGTCCATGTAGTCACATGGGAGTCCAGCAACATAGCCATTACACCAGCTACTGGTCCCCCTCCGGTCCTTCTTGAACAACCTTCCTGGGACCACATTCAGCATTACAGAGTCACCCTGCATGTAACCATCAGGTGTTACATGCAGGAACTGATTGTAGAGTTGCACAGACAGGCTTGCCGACAGCCCTCCTAGACAAATTTGCCAGGGCAGCACTTTCTCTCAAAAGTATTAACAATAACAAAAGAGAGAGACTAGGACAACTGAAGATTTTCTGCCCAGACTTCACCCTCCTGAACCCAAGATCCAGCCAGGTAGAGCACCCTCTGTATTCTCTCTCTCTCTCTCTCTGCATCTCTCTATTTATTTAATTTTTCTTTTCTTTTTTTTATTAAATATTTTTTTGTTTTCATCTCTTTCTTGTCTTTGTTTCTTTTCCTTTTCCTTTTCCCACTCTCACTTTTCTCCTCAGCCTCCACACACTGAGTTTCTAGACAGGTCTAAGTGCATAGTAGCCAAATATCTGAATACTCGGGGGCCAGAGTAATCCTCAATTCTCACAGAATCTGCTGTACAAAGTGAAAAAAACTGTACTCCAGACAGATTCCAGATCACCTCCTCCTGCATGCATCTGAATGCTCAGCTTTAACTCCAAAAATCAGGGAAAAACGTATAATCCATCAGATGACCAGAAACCACTGCAGAGGCACAAGAACTATGAGAAGCCAAGAAAATCTCTCCCCCATGGGAGGATACAATACAATGGAACTCCTGAAAATGTCAGATAAATAATTTAGAATATTCATAGTGACAAAGCTAACAGATGCAAGAGAAGAGAGACAACAAACTCTAGAAGATGCAGGAGAAAAGAGAGAGTTCTAGAAGGTGAGGAAGTTCTTACACGATCTGAAAGAGGAAATCCACACCATAAGAAAGAATTAAACAGAACTGTCAGAGATGAAAGCTGGAATAACAAAACTCTTTGCTAGTACAGTCCATGACATTTCTGAAACATGAGCAATTATACCATTCTTTAGTTTACTTGGCTATGTGGTAATTTCTTGTTTTTAATGAAAAAGACTGAAACCTTATATTACAATGTTCAGGCTGAAACAAATGCTTTTTTTGTTTTTGTTTATTTATTTATTTACTTATTTATTTTTAATTGTTTAGGGAACTGGGGGGAGAAGTTGCAACTCTGGCTCATAGATTAAAATGCAGTGTGTAATTGACTGATTTTCCCATTTCAGACTCAACCATTCACTTAGGTTTCATCTGGGGAAGAAAGCTGAACTATAAAGCAAATGGTTTAAGAGACAAAGAATTAAGATGTCAATGTTGGTCAAGTTACCTAACTTCCCTGAAACTCAGTCCCCTCATACCATCTATAAAATGGGATATTAAAATAATCTATGTAACTGGATTGAATTCAGTATTAAATGCAACAAAGTTCAGAGAACTCTACAAGACAATGCCAAGCATTGAACTAGGTAGGTGCTTGACCAATCTTTTAAAAAGTAGCCAGCAGGTGGACCAGCAGTTAGTGTAATGGCTACGTTGCTGGACTCCCATGTAGTCGACTGTTGTTCGCGTCCCAGACCCAGTGGCTTAAACTCATGCTGGGCACGTGTGTGTGCGTGTCCAGGATCCTGAGAGGAGAATGGAGGAGAAGGGATTGAGGCATGGCCATCCCCTCGAGGGTGATTTCTCGCTTTCTGTCTCTGTCTCTGTCTTCCCGGCGAGCACACGTGCCCTATAACAAAAACAAAACAAAACAGAAACTCTCTCTCAAAAAAAAAAAGTAGCCAGCAGGTCATCCCATGACAATTGCAGTATAATCACACTCTGGGAGGCAGGGAATGCTGGAGAAGTCTGATTTCACATGGCAGGAGTTTTTTCCCTGGTACAGACTTGTCTCTGTGAACATAGTCCAGCTACTAGTGCTGAATTACAGAAGCACCAAGGCTGACTCTTGGAAAGAATAGGAAGAAAAGAAAAAAAAATTAAAAGGCCTTTCTCTAAGCCCTGTGCTATCAGCATGAGACTAGAACTGTTGTAGGGACATAGGCACAAACTCACTGAGGACAAATGTATGATGGGAACTTTGGGAAGAAAAGTCTTTTCCTGTAGTGCTCATGCATTAGCAAGTAGCTACACAATGTAAGAAATTATTCATTTCAGTCTGAACACTCTAATGTGACATCTCAGCATTTTTCATTAAATAGTCAAGTATGCATATTCAAGTTCAACAAGAGTTAAGTGTGCAATTCAGGCTGCAGAGTATGTGCTGTATGGTCTTAGTGACAAGAATGCCAGATCTAGAAGTTTTCTGTAACCATTTGTTTAAAATTCAGCCTTTCCACAGTTGCAATTTTGGACAGGGAATGGAGAAGACAACCAGATAGCATACAGAACTGCATTCTCCTAGCAAGTTATTGTGATCCTTACATAAAAATACGATTGAGTACCCAAAGTTGAGTTTCAAGAAAGATAGGCTTTGGGCCAGCCCTGCAGTGCAGTGCAGGAGCCAGATCCCACATGGCTGACAGTTCAAATCCTGAGCCAGTGGCTTGGAAACATATCAGGCATGTGTATGGGTGTACCCCAAATCCTGATAGAGTGGAGAAATAGAGGAAAAAGGACTATGGCATGACCAATCCCACTTAGGGGTGTGTTTTCTCTTTCTCTCTCTACCTGTCTTTCTCTAGTGAACACACACATTCTCTGACAAGTAACAAACAGAGAAAAAGACGCACATAGATAGCCACCTTCAAATTGACATCTGAATTTTTCATTTCCTAATTTAAATATAGGACTTGCAGAAACCGCTGATCACAAATATTTTTTTTTAATTACATGAACAATTTTAAGTTCCTTGAGGCAGGAATTATACTTTTTGACCATTGCATCATTCTTAGCACTTGCCTGCAATGGCCTAGCAGAATCTCAACGTGTATGGAATTGATATAAATAAATTTAAATAGGCTTTTAAAACAATAATTATAATATGTATTAAACTATGGAAAACCAAATTGTTTTCTGTATTTTTCTGCATCCTATAAAAAAATGAGATGTAATAATATACATGGCATTGGGAACACTTTAGCTCCTTTTCCACTAAACATAATTTCTTTTTTTTGGAGGGGGATTTTCACCGCTTATTTATGACATGTCTCCCCCCACCCCGTCTGTGGGTCTCCGATCGAACGTTCTTTGAGACGATGCTGTCAGCCTTGGCCAGCCGGAGAATGGAGTCGTCCAATTCCCCCATCCTGAGAATGACCTCACAGATGGCGTAGGTCTTGAATCGGCCTTTAAAGTTGCCGGTGACCTTGTCCACCTCAGCCACGTTCATCTGGATGGACGCGTGGTCCTTGGCGTGGATGATGCGGTTGCTGGCAGAGCACTTCGATGGCACTTACAGGTCCTTGAACTCCCCAGCGTGGTTCTGTGTGTCCAGGCCACGCCTGCTGCAGCTACCACGCGCCAGTGGAGAAAGGAAGCGTCACTAGACATAATTTTTAAACAATAAATCCCATCCCTATCTGGCTGCTTCTGGAGACTGAGTTTGGCATAACTAAAGAGGCAGCCTGAATCAGGTCACTGGAGTACCGTGTCAGATGTGAAGAAGCCCAGGATTTCCCAATACCCAGTATCCACACTGCGTCCGGTATCTCAACCCAGTTCTGCTTGGGATTGCCCATTCTTCCCTCCCTTCTTGCTCTCCTAAATAAATATAGAAAGACTTTTATTCTTGGGTAGACGTCTGCTTTCTCCATTGGAAAGGACAATGCAGCTCACAAAAGGTGGTCAAATTATTACCTCAAATAAAACAGTTTTAGGTGAAAAAAAGAAAGCACCATTAACTTTCCCTCTTTGCCTGCCCTCCAAGGTGTCAGAAAGAAAGACAGTTACTTTAACACTTTTCAGATAGAAAAAAATGCTCCATTCTGCTAGGAGTTTGGGGTTTACAGTCTAATGTCACAAAAGAGAATAATTACACTCTACTACCTACTTTTTCTTCAAGATAAACTGATACCGAAGCTCCATGACTCAACCCTGGAAAACTGAAATGAACGGAAGAAGTGGGTCACATGGGATCAGAAGTGGGGCTGAGATGTTTTACTAAAAGTTAAGTATTCTTCCACTTAATTTCCTCCAGGATTTATGAAGGCAAAGCCACCATAAAGTTTTATTTCCCAGGATATTCTCTGAAACACTCCCAGCAACGGGGTAAGGGAATTGCCTCTAGGATTTGTTAGTCGCCGCTTCAACTTGAACTCTCTTCCTCTGCTGTAGTTCACCGCCAGGGCTTCACCCTCATGTCACAATGACCCCAAGTTGAAGAATGAGAGCCTGAGCCTCACTGAGCCAACACAAATAGTTTCCCAAGGAAATTCGTGTATTTATTCACTAGCGAAAAGTGAATACCTTTTTAAAAGCATGTGTCTCGGAAGCCACTGAGTGATTTCTGTAAGACACAGACAATAGAAAAAAAAAAAAAATCCAAGAAGCAAGTAGGAGACAAGTAGATAGGATCAACTCAGAGTAGCTAAAATGAGTCTGAGAACAATACGGTGCTTTGATTGATAAGGTGTTTTAAAAATTAAAAGAGGAAAGTCTATCTCTGCTGAATGCCAGTTTCTCAAGATTGATGGATGGCATGAGTCTTCTTCTCTTTGTGGCATTTCAGATAAAGATGTGTTTTCTTTTAGAGAGGATCTTGAGAAGACAATCGCTTGACTAGAAAAAGGGTATGTTTGTGTGTGCACACACATGTGTGTATGCTACAGCGGCACAGAGTGGGACACTAAACCTGGGATGCAAGTCTGCTCTATAGCTTTGCAAACTGTCTGTACTTTCATAGCTTGTGCATAGATAATGTACTTCAAAAACATCCCTTCTGAATGAGCCTTCATTTCCAATTGTGTCTATGCACCATGCAGTAGCCAGCATGATTAAGGAAAAAGTGATTGTGTGAACCTCCAAATCCATCTGTCATGTCAATGGCATTGAAGAGCCTTACTGAAAAATTAGCCTCCTCCTTCCCCCAACTTGTGTTTTCCCATCCTCCAGACAATACGGGAAGCTCTTAACTGGGAGAGAAGGGAACAAAGGGGCAAGGAATTCAATAAAAAAGAGATCTTAGGCAAAATGAAATATTGTTTCTCTGTCTGTATTGCTCTCTTTCGCTCCAGTCTGCTAGAGAATTAACCACTTGCCTGCTGCACTAGGAAGAAGGATTTTCTAGGATTTGACTGCAGAAGACTGAAGTCTCCGAGGCATCAAGGATAGCCAGTGTGATAGTCTGGCACACAGAAGCTAAACTGGACAGACAGATGACAGGAAAAGCACGAGAAAATACTTGTAATTCCTAGACATTTGGAATTTTCCTAGTATACCTGCTTAATTAAATGTACTTAGACTCAAAGACTTATTGGATCTTTCAATATTCTCTATGCACTTTTAAGGACTTCCTAAAGTAGTATGCACAATTTTATTTACTTACACATGTGTACATTTTTCTAGGGAGAAGATCCATAGCGATCATCAGTTTCTTTAAAGGGTTCGTGACTCACAAAGTTAACTGCAAAAAGGTATTTGCTATCTGCTTCTGTTTATTTTCTCAATTGCATAAAGGGTATATTTTTCTGTCATTGGGGATTAGTGGGTGGCAGACAAATCCTATCTATGACATACTTCCTTGGGCCTTGAACAGACCACAACGAAAACACAAGTAAACTAGACAATAGATGCTGAGCTAGAAGATGAAAGAGGATACAGTGACAGATATTAGACTTAGAAGGATTTTTTCTTATTTTGTAATTGCAATTCAGACTCACGCAAATCATAAAATAGCATATAGATTTCTGTTGTTTTATTAAAACTTCTTAGAAATTTTCTTTCTAATTTATTCTTATCCTAATTGTTAAGAGGAAAAATATATTTGGCCTAATGAACTGTTTTAAAATTTCTTTAGCAGGTATTAGATCTGAAGAAAGTTAATTAAAATGGAGAAATTGTAGAGTAGCAAATTTGTTTTAGGTCAGGGGCTTTTGATGGAAATAATTATTAACACAGCTTGCCATAAGCAGCCTGGCTTGCAGTTACTGAAATTTTAAATCTGTGTGCATTCACTACAATCTGAATATTTTCTAAAAGTTAAATAAAATTTCAGGGTGTTTCAGCGTGCAGTATATTTGCTCCAACAAATATAAAAGCTGTTTGGGACAAGAAAGATACTCCCAAGTATTGGGATTAAAGGAAAGTCTCTCAGCAAGAAGTAAGCCCTAGTAAACCCCATTTATTCCTCATTTATCAGAGTAAAGATATGTAAAGTAAGCTTAAAGAGACCAAAAACAACCCTTTGTGATAAAAACATACAATCAATTAGAAAGAGATAGGAACTTCCATAACCTGATAAAGGACATCTATGAAGAACTAAACCTAAACTCATATTTAGTGTGAAGCACAAAAAGCTTTTCCCATAAGAATACGACAAAGATGCCTACTCTTGCAATTTCTATTCAACATCTTATTAACAGTTCTTGCCAGAGAAATTTATCAGAAAGGTAAGTAAAAAGCATCCAGATTAGAAAGATGTATAGGTATTTCTATTCACATACAGTCATGCATATAGAAAATCCCAATACACACACATGCACACATACAAACACACCTATTGGAGCTAATATATTAGTTCAATAAACCAAAAACAAATTAAAAACTAATTTTATTTTCAGTAGCTTCAAAAAATATTAATGGGAACCTGCAGTTAGCGTAATGGCTATGTCACTGGATTCCCACGTAGTCGACCACAGTTCACATCCCGGACCTGGTGGCTTAAAACACACGTCGGACACGTGTGTGTGTGTGCCCAAGATCCTGAGAGGAGAATGGAGGAGAAGGGATTGTGGCGTGACCATCCCCCCTGGGGGGTGATTTCTCGCTTTCTGTCTCTATGTCTCTCTCTGTCTGTCTGGCGAGTGCACACGCCCTATAGCGAAAATCTCTCCAAAATAAAAATAAGGAATAAGTCTAATAAAACTAGTGCAAATTTTATGCTCTGAAAACTAAAAACCTGAATATTTGAAAATATATACCATGTTCATAGATCAGAAGACACAATATTCTTAAAATGTCAATATTCTCCAAACTGATCTTCAGATTCAGCATAATCCCTATCAATCCCAGTTGGGATTTGTTTTGTTTTGTTTTGTTTGTTTCTGTTTTTTGCAGAAATTGACAAATTGGTTCCTTTTTTTTTGACAGATTGGTTCTAAAATTAATATTTAAAAGAAGTTAGAAGATTTGCATTTTCTTATTTCAAAACTTACTATTGGTCTTCTGTTACAAAAATGCATCATGACTTTTCCAACAACCCAAAATATATTCTAGTAATCAGAATTGCGTGATACTGGCTAACAGTAAGCAAATAGGTAAATAAATAGAATAGAGAATTCAAATAAAAGCTCTTACATTTATAATCAATTGATTATTTTTTATATTTTTGCCATAAGACATATGCATTCATCAGAGAGAAATAGAAAACGAGAAAGTGAGAAATCACTCCCCATGGGGGATGGCTACACTGCAATACCTTCTCCTCCATTCTCCTGAGATTTTGGACACACACACACAGCATAATTTTCAGGCTGCTGAGTCTGGGACTTGAACTATAGTTGGCCTTGTGGGAACCCAGTCCTTTCATCACACCACTGGCTTCAATAGTCAGCTGATTTTCAACATGGGTTCCAAAACAATTCATTGGCAGAAATAAATATGTTTGAACAGCTGAATATTGACATATGAAAGAATAAAGTTGAAACCACACCTCACACCATACATAAAAGTTAACTAAAAATAGATCACTAACATAAATGTAAGAGCTAAAATGATAAAACTCTTAGAAAAAAATAGTTGGAAATCTTAGGCAATGGTTTTTTTAGATATGACAGCAAAGGTATAAGCAACAAAGGAAAAAGTTCATGACTTGAATTTCATGAAAATTATAAACTTTTGTACATTAAACTCTATGAAGAAAGTCAAAAGAAAACCCATAGAATGAGAGAAAATATTTGCAAATAGTATATTAAATAATACTCTATGAGTTTTTAACAACTCATCAACAAAAATACAAATAAAGAGTTTAAAATAGGGAAAAAAAATTTCTCAAAAGAAGCTATACAACTGGCCAATAACCTCATTTAAGAAAGTTCTATGTACCAGCCAATTCAGTGGGAAAAGGAAAAATTCTTTAGCAAATGGTGCTAGAAAAACTGGGTATCTACCTGCAGAAAAATGAATCTGAACCCCTATCTCTTGCCATTAACAAAACTCACCTCAAAGTGTAGCAAAGATCTAAACCTAAGACCTCAAACTATAAAACTACTGGTGGAAAACACTGGGGAAACTCTGGGAGACATTGGGGTAGGTAAAGACTTCTCAAATAAGACCCCCAGAGCACAGGCAAAAATCCCAAAAATAAATGAGTGGGACTACATCAGATTAAGAGGAAGAACATTTAGAAGAAAAAAAAAAAAAAGAAGCAAAGCATTAAATGGGGCAAAGAAATGTGGTATTATCTGTTGAAGATAATTTTATAGTTTTATCAACTGGACTAGGGAGAAATTTTCACATGTTGGAATATTCACTTTGTAAGCTTAATAAAAGAAAATGAAATTTAAAAAGTTAAAAAAATTGAAATTTAATAAAAAATGAATAAAATTAAATAAAAATAATTCTAAAAAAAAAAAGTTTCTGCACAGCAAAAGATACAATAATTAGTGTGAATTGCTAACCATTGGGATGGGAGAATATTTTTGTAAACTATACCCAGATAAAATATACCCAGATATATTCTGACTGATAGTCAGAATACATAGGGAATTCAAATGGCTTACCTGGAAAAAATAATGATTAACACAATTAAAAGAGGGGAAAATGACCTGTATAAACAACTCTCTAAGGAAGACATACAAACAGCCAAAAAACATATGAAAAAAATGTTCAACATTCCTCATCATAAGGTAGATGCAGATCAAAACAACAGTGAGATACCACCTAACCCCAGTCAGAATGGCAAAGATAAAAAACAAAAAATGATAAGTGCTGATGACGATGTGGTGAAAGGGGAACTCTTCTACACTGTTGGAGAGACTGTAAATTGGTCCAGTCACTGTGGAAAACAATAAAGAGGTTCCTTAAAGACCTACAAATAGAACTCCTATATGATCCAGCAATTTCACTCCTGGATATCTACCCAAAAGATAGGAGAATGCTCGGTTGGAAATTTGCTTGCACATCTATGTTTATTGCAGCACAATTTATAGCAATTCACAATTGCTAAGACATGGAATCAACTCAAATGTACATGAACAAATGAATGGACTGAAAAAGTGTGGCACATATACTCCATGGGATATTATTTTGCCATAAAAAAACAAGAAGACACTGGCATTTGATAGAAAATGGTTGAATATGGAAGATTTATTGCTGAGTGAAAAGGTCAGGCCATGAAAGAGAGACATTGTATGTCTTCAGCAGTTAACATATACAGACTATCCACACTCTATGGCAGATACTCAAAGATTGGAGAACATGAAAGCATTGAAAATAGTTATAGACATTAGAGACAGTGTGGAATAAGAGTGGGAGAGGGGAAGTGTGTAGGGGACAAACAAAGTAATTATATAGGGAAGAAAATTAGGGAGCAAAAACAGAGGTAAGACATTTGTGGGACACCAAAATGGTTTATTACCTCTTGATGATAGCATGTATTCTCAACTGGACTGGTCTGAAGTGTATTTCATGTTGGATAACTTCTCTTTTACAAGCCAAATGATTTTTACTGATTGGATGTATAAAATAATAATAATAATAAAGAAAAAAGAAAGCTTTGTTATTAACCATTTGGGAAATTCAAGTTAAAAATCCCAATGAAATACTTCACATAATCACTAGTTTTCTAAAATGAAAAAGACAGAAAATAACAAATATTAGTAAGGATGTGGAAAACTGGAACACTCATGCATTACTGGTGAAATTGTAAGATGATCCATCCGCTTTAGAAAGAGTTAGGCAGTTCCTCAAAATGTTAAACATACAGTTACCATATGCAGCAATTCCCCACAGTTTCCATTAAACATACAGTTACCATATACAGCAATTCCCTATGTTAACTACCCAAAAGAATTGAAGATATATGTACACAGAAAAATTTATGGCAGTTTTATTCATAATAACCAAAAGATGAAATTAGCACCCAAGTCTATCAATTGATAAAAGAATAAACAAAAATGTAGCACATCTATATAATGGCTTCTTATTTGACAATAAAAAGAAAGGAAGAACTGATAATGCTACATCATACATGAGCCTAGAAAACATTACGCTAAGTGAAAGAAATCTGTCACAAAAGGTCACACATTGTATGACTCTTATCTACATGAAATGTCCAGACTAGACAAAACTAGAGAGACAGAAAGGGATTGTGGTTTTCAAGGAGTGGGAGGAAGAGAAAATATAGCGTAATTGCTAATGAGTACAGGGTTTCTTTTTGGAGTGGTGAAATTGTTCTGAAATTAAATTTGGTGGCATGACTCTATTATTATACTGAATTGTGTATATTTTGTAAAAAATGAAAAATTAGTCCAAAATGTTCTCAGGTAGCTACACTGTAACTCAATTGATGATTTTAAGGTTTTGACATTTTAAAAGAATGAATTTATTAGTTGTGAAAGTCAGCATGTTAACCAGAAGTCTCTTGATTAGCTATTTGCAGTAGGTTCAATTAGATTATTTTTTCTAATTCCTTAGTGTTTTTTGATAATAAGAGTTCATAATAAAATTGCCAGTTTTGGTTAAGTACAAAAACCGGTCAAATATCATCAATTTCACGTGGTTTAACCTAATACACTCAGGCTTTTTGTCATGCAGCTTTGCAGAGCTCTTCTTTTTTTTGTAGAGGTTTTTGCTATGGGGCACATGCACTCCCGAGAAAGACAGAGAGACAAAAAGCGAGAAATCACCCCCTGGGGGGGTGGCCACACCACGATTGCTTCTTTTCCTTTCTCCTCTCGAGATCTTGGCCACGCACGCACACGTGGCCAGCGTGAGTTTAAGCCACAGGGGCCGGGGCTCGAACCACGGTCGACTACATGGGAGTCCAGTGACATAGCCATTACATTAACTACTGGTCCCTGCAGAGCTCTTTTACTGGTAGTGAAATATTTTTCCTCATTCCATCGATGTCGGGCTTGACCATGTAAACTACTTTGTATATGGAATGTTAGCAAACAATTACGAGCAGAGACTTCAATGTGCTCGTGTGCTTTGGCTTGCACGCCAACTCTTCCCTGTGAGAATAGCATTCCCTGGAGAGGCACTGGTCCAGGAGGCTAAGAGACATATGGAGCAAACCTGGACTCAACTGATAGCCTGGAGCTGGGCCCAACAGACTTGCAGCCCGAAGCAGAGCCTCCCAGTCTATTGAAGTTTTCCAGAACTTCAGTTTACCTGCAGACTCATAAGTATGAGAATAATGGTTTTTGTTATAAGTAACTGAGATTTTGAAATTATTTGTTATACATTACTACTATGGCTATAGTTAATTAATACATCATTTGTATAGAGAATGAAGGAAAATAACTGAAACAAAAATAGACAGTGTCTGTCCAAGCAGTGTTCAAAGGAAATGAAATGTTGTTAAATAGCTTTCGACTGATGAATTTCCTGGACTCTGAAAAGAGGAAGACAGTTGGGCAGAGTGCAGCTGTAAACACCTCATGCAATGAGCAGCAGCTTGATGACTGCCCTTGGATATTTGATTAAGTATCACACCAGAGGGGAAACCTGACAAATATTGATTTTTCACACTTCTCAATTTCGACCAAGGTCTGTGTTGCAGTCCGGGCTTTAATCTGAATTCTCATCAATAGAGGAAAATTAGG
>NW_006159858.1:1945265-2009000 GCF_000334495.1 Tupaia belangeri chinensis
AAATTTTACAAGCAAGGGCATTATATTACTTATGATGACAAAGTACCAAGGTGCAAATATTTAGATTCCATATTGTTGTATAAAAATTCTATATTACTTTCATTTATCTGAATTATATACTAAGTGCTTTTCATTTGTGCAAGTCCTGGAGTTGAGAATAGTTTCAGAACTGAAATCACGATGAATGAAGTGATTGGAAAATGTATAATCAAGAGTTTATGCATTTATTTATATCAACAGCTCTAAGGAAAATTGCCATTAAGTCTTACCAATTTTCATTCACATGTTCTCTTTTATGTCCTGGGTTAAACTATGACAATAATATCTTTCCCGCCCCCTAATCATAACAATAGCTTCTGTTTATTAAATGTTTACTATGTACCAAGGACTCTGCTGAGCACTTTTCAGAAATTGTATCTAATTCTCACAATGCCATTGAAGACAAGTATTATCTCCATTTCTGAGGTGAGAAAACTGTAGTCCAGAAAGACCAAATAACTTCATCTATACTAGCACACAACTAACAAAAGAGGGAACTGGAATTTGGCTTAACTATAATACTATTGACGGTTGAGCAAACATCAGTTTAAGCTAGAGATTTAGTTACTGAAGTAACAACGTTCTAACCACGGAGACTTAGTTACTGGCATGGTAAAAAGACTTTATAATAAGGTGGTCTATTATCTTAGCTATCTATCTAAATCTATAAGATAGAGTCTTGAGAAAAGGTACTGTTAAGTGGCACTTTGATCTGTATTTTATATATCTTCTTTTGCCTGGGCATCTATTTTCAATACAGGTGCTTATTATGTCCTTAACACATGTCTGTCATGGACCCTTGGCTCAGTCCAAAATGGGATTTTCTTTGAAGAAGTATAGTCTTAAAAAAGAGTTCTACTTTTCTTTTATATCTGAAAAATCTAGTATTGGGTATGAGCAAAAAATCACCAATAGCTCTTAAAAATCCTACATTTTTTTGTACTCCAATGTTTGCTGCAGTATTATTAACAATAGCCAAGATATGAAATTGATGTCAGTGTCCATCAACAAGCAACATAGGAAAAGAAATGGGGTGGCATATGTACACAATGCAATAGTCTTTGGCCACTAAAAAGAATCAAATCCTATCATTTGATGTTAAATGGGTGAGCCTGGAGGACATTATGTTAAGTGAAATAAGTCAGGCATGGTAAGAAAAATGCCCCATGTTCTTGCTTAAATGTGGAAATTGAACAATCTGACCTCATAGAAGTAGAGAGTTGAAGAATAACTACTAGATGTAGAAGGATAGAGGGGAGGGAAGAAGAGAATGATGTTGGTTAATGAAAACAAAATAACGAACCAGTAAGAGGAACAATTTCTAGTATTATAAAACACAGTAGAGTAAATATAGTTTAATACTTGACTGTATATCTCAAAGTAACTAAAAAGATTTTGAAGTTTCCCAACACAGTGTAATGACTAATGGTTGAGATGATGGATATATGCTATGCCCTGATTAAATCATTACCCACATAGTCTTATACTAAAAAATTACATTATATTAAAAAAACATATCATTCTTATATGTCAATGAAAAATAAGGGACCTCAAACTCCAGTGACTTGAGATCCCACCCCAACGGTAATCTCCAATATGCTGGAGGCCCCAGCCCCATTGCTCTGCACTTCTTTTTCCTTTTTTTCTTTGGAGAGGTTTTTGCTATAGGGCATGTGCACTCGCCAGACAGACAGAGAGACAGAGAGACAGAAAGTGAGAAATCGACCCCTAGTGGGGATGGCCACGCCACAATCTCCTCTCCTCCATTCTCCTCTCGGGATCTTGGGCACACACGCACATGCACCTGGTGTGAGTTTAAGCCACCGGGTCTGGGACTCAGACTGCGGTCGACTACATGGGAGTCCAGCGACATAGCCATTACGCTAACTGCTGATCCCTCCTCTGCCTTTCTTAAAGATTCATGCCAGATTCACTTATTGTTAAATGCATTGGATCTGGCTAACTTAGAAAATATCTTCTATGTCATATGGAGGTAGCCTTGAACAATGGTATTGAGGATGTCTGTTCCAAATTACTATGTGTGTATATGAAAAAATATATATATATATAGTTTTTCTTTTTAGAGTTTTTGCCATAAGGTTTATGTGCTTGCCAGAAAGATAGAGACAAGAGAAGAAAAGTAAGAAATCACTCCCCAGAGAGAAGGCCATGTCTCAATCCTTTCTCCTCTATTCTCCTCTAGGAATTTTGGGCACGGATGGCCACATGTCTGGTGTATTTTTCCAGTCACTGGGTCTGGGACTCAAACCGCAGAATCAGCTATGTGGAATTTAGTGTTTTAACCACCATGCCACCTGCTGGTCGACTATATATTATTAAATCCAAAGAACTCTGGAAAAAAACATGCTTACAATGGTAAATTTTTTGTTATATAAATTTGCTACAATAAAAAGAAGTTAAAATAAAACCTTTATCTGTTGGGAGACTCATACTCTCAATCCCAGAAAATTCCCAGTATTTCTCTCTCTCTCTGTCTCGCTCTCTCTCGCTCTCTCTTGCTCTCTCTCCACTCCTCTCCTCTCTCCTTTCTCCTCCTCCCACCTCCCAATTTTTTCCAGCCCATTAGGTTTGGACTCTGCAACCCTCAAGAAAGCCTCCCCTAACCCGTTATTTACACATAATTTCCCAAGCACTGATGCCTAACCTACCCAACCCCATGGATAATTAGGTGCCTCTTTCTTCATCAAAAGCTTTTGGGCAAGACCCTCCTCTGAGCCTTTGGTTGATTCTAACCTTCCCTTTCCCTCTCCTCTTATTTAATTTCATCTCACAAAGTTTCAAAAGACTAAAGTGACCTAGAGCTGTCTTTGGAAAGACAGAGAAAAGTTAGGGGGAAAAAAAGGAAAGTAAAAGACCAAGACCTCCCTAATTCCCCATCTTAATTCTTTTACCCATCTTATGGCATGCTATTATCTTAGTGCTGTTGTAACAAATACCACAAATTGAGTCATTTAAACATCATAGCTTCAGTATCTGATAGCTCTGTATGTCAGCAGTTCAGTGTGGGTTTCACTGGGCTAAAGTATGCATCATTTCTTTCTAGCTCTAGGGAAGGCTCTAAGCTTGTTCCCTTGCTTGTTGGTTTGTGTACAGAGTTTGGTTCCTTGCAGTTGCAGGACTGAGATATCCACTTTCTTGCTGTCTATCAGCTGGGAGCCTTTCTCAGGTTCTGGAGGTCACCCACATTCCTTGGGTCATGTCTTCCATCTTCGAAGTCAGCCATCGGCAGACTAAGTCCATTTTATGCAGGAAATCCTTCCTCCTTCCATCCCATCGCTGGAACCCAGAGGGTAAATTCTCTGCTTTTGAGGACTCCTGTGATCAGAGTATGCCCACCCAGCTAATCCAGAATAATCTGCCCCTTCCTGATCCAGACCCTTAATCACATCTACAAAGTCCCCTTTGTCATTTATAGTAACATCTGTGGGTTCCTGGAAATACTATGTAGATGTCTTTTGAGGAGTTTGCAGATGTGAGTGGGGTGTTAACAATCTTATCCTGCCTAACACTCATGGTGAACTTCACTGTCATTTTAAAGATGAAAAACAGGTCATGAGGACATTGCATTGAACTGGACATCCCACTATAATACAAAGGTTAGGTTAAATTAGATGATATACCTCTTGATTTAGTCTATACCTTCAACCCATGTATGTTAAATAATAATATAGAAAGGTCATTTGATAACGGTTTTTTAACCTGTCCACCAAAATTTTTAAGCTGCATATGTTAAGAATGTTTTCAACTCTGAAGTATAAGAGAAGATACAAGTTTAGGTTCTTTTTCTAAAGAATTATTTAATTTATGATTATGATTATGATTATTATTAATTTGATCATAGAGAGAAGGAAAGTGAGAAACCAAGCTGCCAGATCTGGGACTTGAACTGTGGTTGGTCATGTGAGAGTCCAACACCTTAACCACCATGTCACCTGCCAGCCCCAAATTTAAGTTCTTTAAAAAAAAAAAAACTTAAAAATAAGTATTTGTTATCAAAATAGAGAAACCCAGCTTGTATTGTTATGAAGCCACCTTTCTATAAGATTTGGTCATTTTTTACTGAAAGTTCTCTTCACAATGTTTGACCAAGAAAATCACATTGTCCTACAACATCCTCTTTAAATCTCTCGTATTGGTTAGGCTGAGATAATTCCAGAGTCCCCAGTCCCCATCACACCAGAGTATCACATTTTGCTCTATCTTGTCTGCTGAAAATGGGACATTTAAAAATAGGTAGCTAAATGGAAAGCTTGTCAAGAGGCAATAGGACAGGAGGTATCCGTGTTTATTTCTTTTCAGAATAGCCATGGCCGATGCATTCTGCTCTCCAGGAAAATTAGAAACTCAGAGTATACCAGCTAATTGCAACATGCAGAAACCAAACAGGATACTCACACAGGGGCTGCCAGAAGTAACTATGATTAAATGATCAATGCTAAGCAAGTGAAGAGTGAAAACGTAAGACAAACTGGAGCATCCAAGTAAGGCAAGATATCATCATACATTTACAGGTTAAGGGGTCAGCTCTGTGACCTAATGGTTAAGGCAGCCAGATCTCACATGGCTGACTGCATAATTTGAGTCCTGGACTTGGTGGCTTAAGAAACACCCTAGATGCATGTATGCTCATGCCCCAAATCCTGAAAGGATGAGAGACAGAGAAAAACGGATTTGTGGCATGACCATTTCCATGGGGGGTTGGGGGTGTTTTCTGTTCTCCCCCCTCTCTCAATGTCTCTGTCTCTGATGAGTACTTGTGCCCTCTAGCAAAAACAAAAACATAAACAAAAGCAACTAATTTTTTAAGAAAGTAGAAACAAACAAACAAACCAAAAAGCAGGACCAGCAAGTGGGATAGAAGTTAAGATGCTGGACTCTTACGTCACTTACCACAGTTCAAGTCCCGGACCTGGTGACTTGCTTTCTCACTTTCCCCCTCTCTCTCTTTCCTTCTCTGATGAGTGCATATGCCCTATAGCAAATTTAAATAGTAATCATCATTATAAATAAAATTAAATAAATAGTTACTTTTAAAAATAAAAAAAGCACATGGGAAGGGAGTGGAAAGTTGGACTAAAGATGAGACAGGAGGTTTTACATGTAGTGGGGCGGTCTGTGGTTTCTCAAGGCTTGGCAGTGGGAGGAATGGAATGCTACAATACATTTACACATGCTTGGTGTTGTGTTCTTTGTTTTGCATTTTCATCTCACCTGCCAGAATTTTCTATTTATGCGTTCTCTTTTTTTTTTTTTTTTCCCACAGAGAGCAGGAGAGTCATGATGGGCAGTTGATAAAAATGTGGGGCTAAATTTACATAGTCATTCATTGACTGTCATGTACTGCAATGCTTGCAGAGTACAATTAAGAGAGGCTCTAATTTGAATAAAAATCCGTTCTTTTGGTTTTGTGTCATATACAATATCACTACAAGCTCATCTACATAGCCTATTATAATGCACACTTTTATACTACTATAGACTTCACCTAATCAGTCCTCTACAAGCTAATCAGCTCAAATACTGTCACAAGTGGCATAATGCATGCAATTATCCTTAATTCAACTTCTAAACATGGAGGTGAAAGATCAGATTTAACCGAACAGGCTTATCAGAAATTCATGAATTGATAATCATGATTAATGGGAAATCACAGTGCAAAACTTGTTTTAATTTACCTGTTCATGTAACTCAGATTACAGAGAAATGTGAACTTTTATCCAGAGCAAACAAAGAATGTCTAGACTATCAAATGAACTTTAGCCCCAGGGTAAGAAATGCGCATTCACTATTTCAAGGATAATCTTTAAATGACAGAAATCAGTGTAGCTAAAGTAAGGATTATTGCTTTGAAAATATCCTGACCTTGACTCTCTGAAAGAAAAATGATTACTCAGAAATGGCATCTCTAGTTATCACCAATAAGTATTTGAAGGGGGGATTTATGTTGGGTGGAATAAATTGAACTGCTTGTCTCTGGAGATTCTCAGATTTATATGGAATAGTGCTATTTTTGAAAAGTGGTCTTTGAAAGTAACTGCATTAGGGTTTATGTTCCCTTAAGTATTGATCATTTACTTATAAGAGACTTGGAATACTGACCTATAGTGCATTCATTTATTGAAATAACATTTATTGAGCAAATATTATATGGCAGAACCTATGCTAAGTATTGGGAATAAATATGGTAAGTAAAATCTTATCCTTGAGAAACTCACAGTCCAGTGGGGAAGATAATAAAAGGAAGCTGAAATAACTGATATAATAGAATGAGACATTGAGAAAAACGCTGACAGGTATCTTATTTTGTTACTGTTTTGCTACACTGAGTTAACCAGGGAAGAGTGAAATACACAATGCCAGTGTTATGTCTCTGAAAGGCTTACATTCCCCTTCCTGGCCTTTCACAGGGGAAGTAAACCCTTTTTGAGTTCCTAGTTGGAGTGAAAGAAGTTAAATCAGTCTATGCCAGTGGGAAAGGAGTTGGGGCTATTTGAGGTTCACGTGGGAGCCTAGTACAACTCCAGGAGTCAGTTTCCCCAAAACTGAAAATGAATGGTGGTTTGGAGCTTCTCAAAAGATGTAGAGATGTACCCTACTTATATGCAGGACACGGGAGGGACTGATGGTCCTACTAATGTATGGCTGTGGCATGCCGATGGAAGATGGGAACCTTAAGTGCTTTGGCTAGAATCTCTGTCAGTGAGTCTGTAATCCATGGAGGGGACCCTCATGAAGCAGATCGCTGAGCATACCCCCTCTCACCCAAGGGCAGGGCCACGGTGCACAGAGACAAAAGAGGATTCAGACTGGACAGCACCATGAAGCTCATGTTGAATCCAACCTCTGGAAGCCCTCCAAACAGAAATTCTGTGTATCCCTATGTCTGTTAAGGAATGCCAGCTATCATCAGATAGGCGGTGTTCATCATTGCCTGGTGAATACATTTTGAAAGAGCAAATCCAAACCACGTGTTGCAAAAGAGATGCCTGCAGGTATGACAAGCACTACAAAGAAGTCTAGTGATGAAGTGGGCTTGGTTTGACTAAGGCAAATTGGAAACTACCTGTCTTTAAAAAAATCATTATTAATGATAGAGAATGCTTGTGAGCACACTTAGGGAGAAGGATAGTCAACCTAGACAGAGTTTTGTCATGCCACTATCTCCTTTCCCCAGCCCTCCAGCTTGTCAGCATCTCGGCCATCTGTGCACATCTTGGGTGTTTCAGGTCAGCCAGGCCAGAGATTCGAACCCAGGGTTGGTCACGTGGTGTCTAGCACTGCAACTCAGTATCCTACCAACTGTGCCACCAGATTGGATCACCACCTACTTTTTAAAGAACAATGTCATGCAACTTCAATTGGTTATGGCCACGTGAGAATACTGATAGAGTGAAATCTTTGATTTTTTAAATTTGTTTTCAAGAGAAGCTGGATTTTTACTTAAACCTCTATAATTTTAAATGTTAGCAATTAGATGAAATTTTAAAATATTATGTAGATCAAGTAAAATTTATCTGCCATATTTGATTCATAAATTAGTCATTTGCAACCTCTGGGCTATAAGGAAAATAAAAAGAAGAGAAAAGGGGTAAGAGAGGTAGGGAGTGAGTAGACACCATGGCTTTGAGATGGGAATAGGGGCACAAATGGGGCTGACATATCAGACTATTGAAAAGTTAAAGAACAAGTTTGAGGCAGTGCATTTATTCGTTTCTTATTAGTTAATATTTATCACGTAGCTCCTATATGTCAGGCATAATGCTAAAGGTGGTACAGATGTCAGGGGGAGAAATGGTTTTTGAGTTCAAAAAATGTATAGTCTAGTGGTTAGTCACTTGAAGGATTACAAACGATCTGCCAACTGCGAACCAGATGGTGGCTCAGCAGTAAACCAACGCTCTGTAATACTGGACCCCATGGGAAGGGCCTGGGTTTATAGCCCCATGCCTTCCTATACATGCTGTGTGTATGTGGCCGTAAACTGAGCTAGCTGAAAGTGTGTGTGTGTGTGTGTGTGTGTGTGTGTGTGTGTGTGAATGAGTGCTGTGATTCTGTAGTAAGAGACCTCTCTGTGGATGGGAGAAGGAATCAGTAGAGAAGGACATACGGAAAATACAAGCAAAAAGGACCACGACAGATGGAGCAAGCTACTGGGAAGAAGGGGAAAAGGGGGATCCAAAGTATTCTGGAGGAAGAAAGGGCATTTCTCTACAAGTAAGAGATATGAGGGGGTTGTAGATTTGGAGGCAGAGTGAAGGGAATTTCATTCCCACATCTTTTTTCTTATTGACAGTGAGGGGGGAAGATGGTGAACTTGAGACCAGAAGAAATTGAGCAAGGTTTGAAATAGTTCTTATGGAGAGTGAGGAGAGAGAGTTTCTGGTGGTACTGAGGGCCCTGTGAGACTGATGCTCAGATATGCTGCTGCACTGTGATGTTTACCTGGGCAGAGCTCAGCAACCCAAAAACAGGCTATGGAGTCAGGAAGGGAACAGCTGGGCTTCTCCAGGGTTCGGAGATGGCTGGGAGACTATACCAGAGACCAGGGCTAGTGGAATTGATGTCTTAGAAAAAGATTAGTAGAGGGACCAGCAGTTAGCATAATGGTTATGTTGCTGGACTCCCATGTAGTCCACCATGGTTTGAGTCCTGGACCTGGTGGCTTAAACTCACGCTGGGTGCGTGTGCATGCGTGCCCAAGATCCCAAGAGGAGAACAGAGGAGAAGGGATTGCGGCATGGCCATCCTCCCTGGGGGTGATTTCTTGCTTTCTGTCTGTCTCTCTCTGTCTCTCTGGAGAGCACATGCACCCTATAGCAAAAACTTCTCCAAAAAGAAAAAGAAAAAGATTAGTAGAAATAGTGAATTCTGGAACCTAATAATAAATTATAGTAATTTAGAAACTTTTGTTAGTATCAACACCTTCAACATATCTTTGTGCCAGACAATATTCTAAGCACATAAATAATTCACAATAAACATATGATGGGCTGATACGAATATTTCTCTCATTTTACAGATGAAGAAATTAAAACCCAAGGACACATAGAAAATAATTGAAGAGTCAAGATTTGAACCTAGGTTGTCTGACTCTAGAGCCCATGTTCATAATTGTATATGTTCTGTTTCCATTCCTTGTCTCTTGGCATCTCTTCCTCTGATATCCATGGATAGTCATTCTTTTTTTTTTTTGGAGAGGTTTTTGCTATAGGGTGCATGTGCTTGCCAGAAAGACAGAGAGAGATAGAGAGATAGAAAGCGAGAAATCACCGCCCAGGGGATGTCCATGCTGCAATCCCTCTCCTCCACTCTCCTCTCGAGATCTTGGGCACGCACACGCATGTGCCTGGTGTGAGTTCAAGCCACCAGGTCCGGGACTCGAACCACAGTCAACTACATGGGAGTTCGGCAACATAGCCATTATGCTAACTGCTGGTCCCCGATAGTCATTATTTTCTACTCAATGGGAGGAACAAATTAATTTTGTATGTTCGCATGCAGATATAACCCAGAGATAAGAAGCAGAATTAGGAAGTTGGTATTCTAACCCAGAAGGGCTGAGAAACTGCTTCTTTAAAAATTGGCATAAGTGATGACCATGGCTGCATTTCACCCTTACCACCATCATCACCACCACTCACTCATTCATGTGGTTGGTGCTGGTGAGTACAACTTCTATCAACCTGGTGAGGCCTCAGGACAGTGAAGAAGGATAACTGAATCTCTCTCTCTCCTCGCTGATGTCCAAAATCCCCATGGAGATTTGCTCCTTTGCTCGGTGGGCATTCCTAACTACATAGTTGTTCATTTACACCTCAGTTTTAAAATTATTTTATGAGTACAACTTTAATGGACAGAAAGATCTCAAAAAGGGGAAAGAAAAGAGAAGAATATACTAGACCAAACACTCTGTCTGCTTAAAATTTTATCTTCTAGTGGATGGTGACCTTATGGTTTAGTTATATTTACACAGTCAGATTGAATTGTGCAGACCAACTCTTGGACTTCATCTGGATTGTAATTCACTTTTAAATTAGAAGTTTACAGAATGCATATAGTGTCGGTGTCTGTAAGATGTTGGGGGGCCAGCCCTGTAGCACAACGATTACATACTGACTAGAGGAAGCTGGATCCCACATGGTTGACCAGGGTTGAAGTCCTGGCCCCATTGAATTGAAAAACATGCTAGGTACATGCATTTACCCTGGATCCTGATGGGATGGAGAAATGGAAGAAGAAGGATTGCAGCATAACCAGGCCCTGTTAGAGGGTATTCTGTCTCTCCTGCTCTCATGCATGCACATGTACTCTCTGGCATAAAAATAAAATAAAATAAAATAAAAAGATAATGGAATCTTACTTTTTTTTTTATAAATCACAGATATTGCACATAATAAAGTGTTTCTCATAAAGTGTGGTTTCTTTGAGATCTTTAAAAAGACTCCAGATGTATTGAAATATCTCATTAGTGACAAAAACAAAGCAAGGTTTTTTCTGCTTTGTTTGATCTAACCATGGAAGGACACATCCCATCCTGATGCCCCATGTGCTTACAATGGACTATGCAAGTTGGGCATTTTCTTGCCATTCTTTAAACATTTCCCTCCTCCCAGCACTTGTCCAGGTGCTCATATTTCTTTCCAAAGGCACAAAATACAGTATGAGTTGAACATCTGGCTCATAAAAGTCCTTTTGAAGGCAAAGCAGAATGCCTCTCTGATCAGAAAAAGATAATAAAAGAAAGCCATACTAGAGGAGTCCTACCAAATATTGCTTTGGGTTCATCTTGTTCATCAAAAACCTGGAAAGTTATTGTTCTTCCTGGATACTTAACTGCCTGGTATTGTAATTGGGGAGTATTCATAAACCAGGCATTCCCCTAGAGAAAAGGGGGGCCAAACATCCTTACACCCTAAACGCACAGTCCAGAAGGGCATAACAAATATTTCAGCAAACCGTGTGGCTGTGTTTCTGTGAAGCTGGTTTTGATACAGTAACCATCTAAAAGATGAAAGTGCTGAATAGCAAAACATAAAGCCCAGAAAACAAGAAGGGAAATGTTGAAGCCACCCACATGAAAGAATAATGAAAAACCTCTGTTATTTGATAAACCCCATATTACTTGTGACTCTTCAGCACAAAATAGGATAAAACTTCTTGCTCTTTGCTTCAGATTTCATGTAGGGACCATGACTTTCGCTCAACCATCCACCGTCTGCCAACAAGCCAGCCTTCTGAGGAGAAGGATCTTGTCTAGCCTGACCAATAGCAGGCCTCTTTTATCTGGTACAAGACTCCATACTAATTGAATCCTAAATAATTTGTTGAATGCTTAAAAACTTAATTACTTGCTTAACCCCCTCTACCCATTACCTGTAAGACGGCTGCCAAAATCTTATTACTAAAATTTAACCCCAAATAGATAGCTTCTTAAACAATCTATTTTAACTATCTTTGATAGTAAATACAGGACTAGTATTCTAAATAATCACTTTGGCTTGAGTTTCAACTCCTGGGGTACAGAACAGGGTATATTTTTCTACTGTATTTTTCCCTTGGCTTTGTCCATGTCTTAATAGATACGCTTAATTTACCTCACAGATCTTCTATTCCTTAAAAAAAAAAATCAAGACAAAAAATTGAAAAGATCATTTCCCTTAGACAAAGCCTTTCAAAAGGATGTATTGTCTCCAGAAATATTAACTAAATCTCTACCCTGTTGAGTTCAAGTCCTAAATGCCCAATTTAGCCAGATAAAAAACAAAAACTATTGTCTCAATAATTAAAAGGAAAAAAAAATAAATAAACCTGGGCACCTATTGCCCAATAAACAAACCTCCAAGATGTGTGACAAACACATATTGAACAAGCACAGAGCCTGAGAGAAATCCAATCACATCCACCTCCAGAACAAGCCGGTCTGAGAGGAGGACAATTATCAAGTGGCCAATGCTTACTTCTCTGTTATTTAGTGCAATCAAGTACAAAGGCACCTCTGAAATACCACGGTGCTTCCTCCATGGCATGCCCATAGCCTCTGACTCCGTCCTCAGGAGCTGTCAGACAGACTAACTTTAACAGATGTCTCTTATTCTGCTTCAGCAACTTCACAGAGACACTGCGAAGTGTGGGTTTCTGGTTTTATTCTTTCTCATTTTACTTCCTTCCCTTTCTTCCTTCCTCCTTTCTTCCTTTCTTTTCTTCCTTTTTACATTTTTTTTTTAATTTCAAAGCTCAAGGTTAAAACTATGCAGTAAACAGAGGATATGTTTTTTTTAAACGAAGACAATTGAGGCAAGTTTAATAGCAATAGTAACAAAAGCACACAATGTGGTACTTGGTAGAACCTGTGAATCTCACCACCTGTAAGGCTGAAGGGGCAGAGAACTGGGATAAGTATGGTCAGGTAGGGTGTGTGGGAAGGACCTCCTGACCAGAGCTTTCAGAGACCCCACAAAGAAGGAGGCAGTGGAATAATTGCCTCCTTCTTCCAGTCTCCTTCTGGTACTTCCCATTGACAGCCCAACTGGAAGTCAGAGGACAAAGGGATCTGGTCATGTTCAATGCAGTTTCAATTCCTGGGGTGCAGAACAGGGCAGAAAGAAGCAGAGGGTGGGTCTGGAGGGATAGAAGACATCCAGCATAGTACTATATCCTCGTTATTTAACTTCTAGCTTAAGGACGTAATGAAGAAGTCCATATTTTTACTCTACCTAAGTTGGATTTTAAATATTTTTTTAAATTTTTCTGTCTGCTTCTGTATTGTTTCTACTCTATAAACCTTGGCCTGCTTTCCAAACTCCAGGGTTATTTCAAAAGTCATAAACCAAAATGATCATTTAGAATACTAGTCTGATATTTACTATCAGACAGACAATGATGAGCATTCAAATACTCACTGTTAACAATTTCAATATCTCGGGAACCAGCAGTTGGCGTAATGGCTATGTCGCTGGACTCCCACATAGTCGACCGCGGTTCGCATCCCGGACCCGGTGGCTTAAAACCCACGCCGGGTGCCCAAGATCCTGAGAGGAGAATGGAGGAGAAGGGATTGCAGCATGGCCATCCCCTCTGGGGGGTGATTTCTCGCTTTCTGTCTCTATGTCTCTCTCTGTCTTTCTGGCGAGCGCACGCGCCCTATAGCAAAAATCTCTACAAAAAAAAAAAACACAACAATTTAAATATCTAGAGTTTACTTTAGTATACACACACACACACACACACACACACACACTTTTCTTGGAACCTACCCTGAAACACTAAAGACTAAAATCCCTCAGCCAGAAGCCAGACTAAAATGCTAGTTCAGTTAAAGTTAAACCACATAATCAATTCTGTGCAACTACCCTGAAGCACTAAAGACTAAAATCCCTCAGCCAGAAGCCAGACTAAAATGCTAGTTCAGTTAAAGTTAAACCACATAATCAATTCTGTGCTAAAATTCATCCAGAGTGGCTTATAATCTATGCAGAAAGGCTTGAATTTGGAATGATACATGGAATTCAAACTTGGAAACCATAAAGAACATTTTACTTGTAAAGTTTTTACATTGACCACCTCTCTTTCCTACTCCAATACCATAATATGGGTGGAAATTCTACTTCTCTCCAGGCACTCTCACTCTCATATGACCTTAATAAAATCCCCCGTTTGGATTTCCTATGAGAACCATCAGCTAATGGTATCCCACCAGAAAATCATAAGGATGACTTGAAAATACAAAATAACTTCAAATCTCACATGAGTTATTTTTCAAGCATACATCAGTTTGTATGGGTAGATTTTTCAATCAAAACATCATGTCCCTCAGGCTGGCAATTTTGGATGCCATAGTTTCCAAGTGGGAAAGTAATCATGGTAGACTAAACCACCTAGCCAAGCTCTCCTCTCCAGCACTTCACATCCAAAGCAGCCCCGACCGTGACTGAAGGGAGGTGCCCATGGCTACCTCAAGACAAGTGAACAGAAACACATGAAGACACTGAGAAAATAGGTGCTTGACATTATCTCTTCATTTGTTTCACATATCTGTCCTCAAGCCAGAGTTTCTTGGAAGAAGTTTAAGAAGTTTCTAGTTCCCAGTAATACCAGGAAAGGTGAGTTGCTGCTCTTTAACACACATATGGATAAGTTGTAGTTGTGTGCACTTAGAATTAAAGCTACTTTAAACATCTCCGTGTTTGGTCAGGCATACTTTTATGATAATGATTCTAAACATCTCTTATGATTATACTTTTTTCTTGTTGAATCATATATTGGGTTGTCAGAAAAGTCATGACATAATTTTTTGATATTTTTCTATGCAAAAATGTGTCATGACTTTTCTGACAACACAATATGTTGTGTTAAATATTCCTAGCGTCTGCTCTTGCATACAGTGAACATTGGTCAAAAGCAATAAAATTCTAGAGCCAGAGATTAGCACAGCAACTTCACAATTGGACCTATTATACATGGGATGGTCCTGGGTTCACATCTTAGGGCTTCCCTCTACATACCAGTCATAGACCTGTGCCTATGACCCAGGCTGGCTGGGCCTTGAGGGAGATAATGGCGTGAAATCGGTTGGCTATGTCTCTCTTTCTCTCTCTTGCTCTCTCTCTTGCTCTCTCTCTCTCTCAAAGGAAATAAATAAACTTTTTTTAAAAGGTAACAGAATTCTAACTTGCCAATACATTCAGTGGCTTAATTGTCACGCCACTTTTCTGCCCTTTGTCTCTTCATATAATCTCTTTATTAGGGCAGTCAGACAGTAAGCATTTTTACAGTCCTGCCAGGTGCAGCAGAGCACCTATAAGGACGAAGCCGGTAGAATAAATATTCAATCTCATTCCCCTTCCTTCCTACTTGGCTTAAATTCCATTTTCTCCATTTATCAGTTATGTGGTCTTGAGCAAATTTATTAGCCTTTCTTAACCTTGAATTTTATTTTATTTATCTATTTTTTATGAATTTGGAATGATGATAAAAACTGATTCCCCTGGGTTGCTGTAATGATTAAATAAAAATGTAAATCCCTTAGGATGTCACCTATAACACATATTAAATAAACATTAGCTCTCTTCTATGCCTCTTTCCTCCTGCCCCTACTTCACTGAGACTAGAAAGAGAAGGCCATACAAATAAGCTGGCAATTACAAAATTTAATCCTTCAAAAGGATCTTAAAGTTATACCTTCTCCCTTCTAAATAGGACCGTTCTTTCCATCATTCTATCTTTGTTTCTAATATGGATCATTTTTAAAATAAGGGTACTTATCCTGTGCTTAGGTAACTTTAATTGCTGAAAAGTTGCTTTATGGAACTCTTTCTGGGTTCAGAGTGTGATGTGGTGCTTAGACCTCATTTGGATACAGGTTGTGTCCTTAAGTAAATAATTTAATTTCTCTGAACTTCAGTTGATCTAGGAAATGGGAACAATCACAGCTGCCTGGCCTCCTTCCAAGGGCGCTCCAGACACTACGGTATCCTTCTGTCACAGTCCTACTCACTGGTCTGGCCAAGCGTCACTGTTTTTCACACAGCAACCCCTTCAGTCCTTTAGCAGTTTTCATTTGAAAGTTTCAAAGGACAAGGAAACACGTTTAACAGAGACTGCCGAAGAAAAATGCCTAAAAAGTAGTAATAGCGGGCAAGGGACTTCCAGGAAAAGCTGTGAATAAGAGACTACGTGCTAAGGACAAAGAGGAGATGGTCCAGTGTCCCAGTATCACTAAGAGAACAGCACCCCTTACTGAGCGTGTGGCTGATTTAAGGAAGGCCTTGAGGCTCAACTAAGACATTTAGATGAGATGTGAGAAAACTTCAGAAAGCTTGTGGGTAAACAGAATTAAAGTACGAGCTTATTTTGGTGGAAAAGAAATTGAAATCCACACATGCTTTTTTAAATAATATACATTTTTCATGAACTTTTTGACAACTCCCTCATACAGCATTAAATAAGGAAGTTTTGATGGATTTGAAGCCAAAGACGGGCATTATAAATGCGGCATCTGAGAAGACTCTGGGATGGGAAATCGGAATGCCTACAGTTAGTGATACCAAATACATACCCAGCAGTACAAGACGTGTGAGTTAGCAGGGCCCCACCAGAATGGTGGCTGCAGGATAGGATTGCAGACAAATGCACATAAGAGACAGTCTGCGGGAACATTTGACAGAATCTGAGAATTTCATAGAGGTGGGGGAAAAAACAAGAGTAAATAGGAGAGGCAACTCTGGAGATTTCACATCCACATGCTAAGAGAAGAGCATTTGATGTGAGGCAGGAAAGTTGTGAGAAAAGAGGCTTTTATGGAGTCCACACTAGAAGTGGCAACTTCAGAGGGATCTGGGCAGGGGCGATAGACACGGTGGAGGGTAAGTCATGGTTGCTGCAGCTCTTTGAGGGAGGGCGTTTTAGTGGATGACTCAGTTTGGCTCTTGGGCTACCACAGCCTTGGTTTATTTTGGTCTACTTGTCTTCTTTGAGTTATAGAACTGTTTTTATATCTCCACCATTGTATTTCTACAGTTTATGAGTCCACATGACATCATAGTTATTCATGCATACTGTGTCCTCCCTATCAGATTGTAAGGTGTTGAGAGCAAGAATTGTTGACTGATATCCTCTATTGTGTCTAGTAAAAGGCTCACACACAATAGGTGCTAACTGACTTAAAAAAAAAAAAGGGTTTTCTGCCATAGGGCACGTACACTCACCAGACAGAGACAGAGAGGGAAAGGGAGAAATCACCCGCTAGGAGGGATGGCCACACCACAATCCCTTCTTCTCCATTCTTCTCTCAAGATTTTTAAATAATTCTTAAAAAAAAAAAAAAAAAGATTTTGAGCAAGTACAAACGCACACTCAGCATGACTTCCAAGCCATTGAGTCTGGGATTTGAACCAGTGTTGGCCATATGGGAATCCAGTGCCTTAGCTATCATGCCATGTGCTGGCCCCAATTCACTGACATTTTAAAAAAGTGAATGAGTTAAGCACAAATGTGCTTCAGGAGACCGAATTGGCCACACGTTCAATGAAATAATGTGTTACAAACTGGCAGAGATGGCACTGTAAGATTGGTTTGAGGCCTGTAACCTCTACTCCAGGCACATGAGAGATCACATATGAAAAGAATATTTAAAAGACAGAGCTCAAAAACAAACCCCACATTGTCTCGGATAAGAAATGAAGCAGTAACTGAAAGCAGTAAGCCAGGAGTGAAGATGCAGTCCTGTCGAGCTTCAGGTCTCCAACAGGCAAAGGCAGTTAGAGGGCAACCCCTGCCTCATAAGGACGCGAAGGGCATCCCACACCAGGTGGAGAGGATCAGCCAGTATTCCCTTCATACACTGCTACATAACAAGCCATTCCACAACTGAGTGCTGTGAAGCAGCGATCATTTTACAGACAGTCCTCACTGAACAACTGAGTTCCGTTCCTGCAACTAGATCATTAAGCCAATTGGCGGATAAATGAGGAGCTTAAAGGTAGATGTCATTGTGGTGTGTCATGAAGCCATAGTGTATGTAGTTTTCAACGGATATCACACAACACCACACTAGAATAATGTAATTCTATCTGTACCAAAAGCATGTTATAAAAACACCAGAAAGCGACAAGACATACCACAACAGAATAATATAAACCCAGCATAATCATTTTTATCTATTCTGAATACTACTATGAGTACACAATAAAGTTCAAATTTATAAATGAAATATGTAGTTTTGTGAGACTATGAACACTTCGTGTAGTGAATACTAACCGACTGCAGGAATGAGTCAAAGACCAAGAAAGGGTTTTCCCCACGATGGAGAACTGGTGGTAAGCTCAAGCCATTGTTAAACAAGGAGGTTGCTTAGTGAGAAGTGTCTGAATTATGCTCATGGGTTCAGTGGGTCAGGAATACAGAAAGGACAAAGAGATGGTTCTTTTCTGCTCCACAGAATCTGGAGCCTCAGCGGGGCCAATTCGAGTGACTGAGAGTGACATGAGTGACTGGTGGCCAGCTCAGGCTGAAGAATCCATTCCACAGTGATTTCTTTACTCATAAGTCTGGAGCCTGAGGTAAGATGGCTGAAGAACAGTGTCACTAGAAAATAGGGAACTGCAGTAAGAAATGAGAAAAGATATACAAAATAACAAATACTGGCACAAATATAGAAAAAAAAAATGGGGTAAACCACTGGTGGAAGTGTAGATCAATCCAAACCCTTGAAAAAGAACTTAGTAATATCTACTGCAACTGAAACTTCGCCCTTGTAACTTAGATATTCCACTTTAGGTCAACATATAGAATTTTTCTTTTATTTATAATAATATCCACTGTATTTATTATATATTGTTGTATGACAAATGACCACAAAATCTCAATGCATTCAAAAAGAAACATTTCTTAAGCTCACGCATCTGCAGGTTGGCTGGAGGTTATTCCATCTAGATGGCCCTATGGATCTGAGCTGGAATAGTTAACAATCTGGGAGTCAATTGATACAGCTAAACTCAACTAGGCAGCCCAGCTCTGATCCATGTGGCTCATCCTCTTTCTGGGTCTAGTGAATAGTCCAGGCACATTCTTCTCATGCCAATGGCAGAGTCTCAATTGCACCAACCTAGTCCCATAAGTACTTCTTCAACCTTCGCTCACCCCAGCTAACATTCCATTAGCCCCAGAAAGAGGATCTGAGTATCTTTTCTGGTGAGTCACATGATAAAGGGTATGGAAAAGGAAGCAGTCAAGAATCAGGGCCATTACTGCAATCTACCATCTTCACTGCAGGTTTGTAATGAGACAAATGAAAATAATCTAAATATTCACCAAGGAAGAAAATAGAGAGGCCATGGTGTTTTCATCCATCGTGGAGTTATGAATAAACCAGGACTACCTGCATGAACATGTATAAAGCTGAAAAACAAAATGTTGATTGGAAAAAAAATAAGTTGCAAAATGAAAAGTAGAGAATAAAGCCACTTATGACAGATGTTTTTGAAATGCACCAGACTATAATACATATTGTTTATGGATGCATACACATCCAGTAAAAGTGTAACACATCAATAGGACATGTACCTAAATAGGATAGTGACTACCTCTGGAGAAAGAGGGAGAAAAATGACATCAAAGAAGCAGGTAAAGTGGGCTTCCACAGTGTCTTGACATTTTATTTTCTGGTATAAAAGATATGAAGCAAATACAGGAAAATCTTAACACGTATTTAATCTTCGTTGAATTCCCCAGATGTTTCAAACAGTAGTTTGGAATTTGAATGATGAAAGACTTACAGAGATCCAAACAATAATTTTTTGGCCTTAGGATAGTAAGAATTGGGAACCAGCAGTTAGCGTAATGGCTATGTCGCTGGACTCCCACGTAGTCAACCGGTTCGCGTCCCGGACCTGGTGGCTTAAAACTCACGCTGGGCGCGTGTGCGTACGTGCCCAAGATCCCGAGAGGAGAATGGAGGAGAAGGGATTGCAGCATGACCATCCCCTCTGGGGGGGGGGGGGTGATTTCTCGCTTTCTGTCTCTATGTCTCTCTCTGTCTGTCTGGCGAATGCACACGCCCTATAGCAAAAAAAAACCTCTCCAAAAAAAAGAAAAGAAAAAAAGGATAGTAAGAATTGTCCATCTACTCTACCTGCTTATCAACTTCCTGTCATCATTTTGAAATTGCTCCAGATAGGAATCCAAAGAAAGTTAGACAAAAAGAGATGACTCAAAATGAGTGAACTGTATTCCATCTCATTCTGATCACTCTGATCACTTGTGGCCTTTGGTTTTAAAGACTGATCACAAAAACTATTGCTTGTTTTTGTGACATGTTTGGCTGTTTGATGAGTCAGCAAATTGAGTTGCTGGGACACAGAGGCAAGGTGTCTTTGTGGAGAGAGTGGAGTTTAGAGGGAGTTACCTCATTTACCTTTCTATTTTTTCTTCCCCTTTTTAAATTCAACTTTTATCAGGACATCTCACAGTGTCTTTCATCCTAAGAGAAATGAAAAGGACTGCTATGGGAAGAAAACAACTCCTAAGTTTTGTTAGCAAATATCAGGAAAATTTTAAATCATAACAAAGAAAAATTACCAAATGGCCCGAAAGTAGATAATTGTATGCATGTGGGGTTGAAAGGTAGAACAACTACATCACTCTTCACCTGTAACATACGAGTAAAGCAAAAGCAAAAAAAAAATTTATTTTTAAGCACTATAAGGTCACATACCTTCTTGAAAGTAGAGTTAAATTTACTGTCACTTTATTTTCACTGTGGTATTTCACTAAAAATGTTGGTTTGGGGTTGAAATGTGCATGCTTATGAAAAAGCATACACAAATTGTACAAGTATAACTTCGCCTTTCTAAATGGTCTTTGCTGTTGATCCATGGATGGCAGTATTAATATGCATTAAAAGTAAACAGATTATATGTTTTGAAATAATTGTTTAATTGAAGAAAATCGGATTGTTGGCTCCAAAGCCATGAAGGGGCTGGCCAGCATATTTTCCAGAGGCACTTAGCTTGAAATGAGCATTCTTACCAATTTACAACACTACACACAATATGAATCTCAATAGTTTTTCTATGGAATACTTTTGGAGTTATTACCTGTGATTTTGAAGTTGCTCAGTATAGTTACTAATAAAGAGAAAGAACTCCTCCTTCCCTTCCCTTCTCTCCTCTGATCCTCCTTTATAGTTACATATTATATAGTTCTACTTCCAAAGGATGTCCTGCATTATTCCACTTCTCACAAAGTCACCCTCCTCCAACACTCCTCCACACTGTTCTCCTCTTCACACACGGTGGAGTAAGAGCTGCTGCTCCCAATCTGGTCTCCCAGTGGCCACTCTGGCCTCTTCTTTCTGTCTGTTCTCCATATAGCAGCAAAAGCATCTTTATAAAATATAAATCTGGTCACACAATCCCCCTCGGAAAACAGTCCCTCATTTGTTTTCTATTGCCTTTAAAATCCTTACTATAGCCTACAAAATCCCACCACCTTGCTTTAGACTCCGGACAATGTTCATACCACTGTTCCCTCCCATCCGGACTTCTGCTACTGTGTAGTTTTTAGTTTCAACCCAAGTTAAAAAGCATTTATGTGATAAAGTCAGAAGATTCTGCCAATTTCGGTATGGCCCTATCTGAGGAAATGCTATCCCCTATTTCAGTCTCCCTATAGGCAAACACTTGCAACTATTTCAGCTGATTCTTTGAGATTTTGCCCACATGTCTTTAAATATTGTGACCTTTTTTTTTTTTTAGAGGTTTTTGCTATAGCGCACGTGCACTCACCAGAAAGACAGAGAGAGACGGAGAGACAGAAAGCAAGAAATCACCCCTCAGGGGGGATGGCCATGTGGCAATCCCTTCTCCTCCATTCTCCTTTCGGGATCTTGGGCACACATGCACACATGCCCGACGTGAGTGTAAGTCACTGGGTCTGGGATTAGAACCACAGTCGAGTGACATATCCATTATGCCAACTGCTGGTCCCGATACTGTGATCTTTTTTTTTTTTTTAGCTATAGAGCTTGTACGCTCACCAGACAGACAGACAGAAAGCAAGAAATCATCCCCCAGGGGGGATGGCCATGCCACAATCCCTTCTCCTCCGTTCTCCTCTCTGGATTTAGGGCACGCACACACACGTGCCCGGCGTGAGTTTTAAGCCACCAGGTCTGGGATGCGAACTGCCGTCGACTACGTGGGAGTCCAGCGACATAGCCATTACGCTAACTGCTGGTCCCCCAATACTGTGATCTTTAAGGCTACTTTTGTTCTTGTTTTGAGCACATTCTGTTGAGTACATACTGTGAAAGATGAGAGCTCTCACTTGATCTCCGGTGCCTCTCTCCACACCACTCTACCCAAGGCCTGTCTTCTGATCCTTGTGGTAAGATCAATATTCCGTGTTTACATTATTGTGGCAGCATAAGAATTTTTACACTGAGCCATATAGTATCAAAGGTTACTCTTCCTTTACTGAATAGCTTCTAGTTTCCCTAAAATTAATATTTACCACTCCAACCCCATTCACTTGCTTTTCTTATCCCTAAGTCCACCCTAAACTCTTTTTTGGGTGTGTGAACATCTTCTCCATGCTTTCAAACAAATAAGAAAATAAAAGCAAAATTTAAACACACACACACACACACACACACACACATACACACATGGAACAGTTACGTGCACGTCAACTTCTATCGTTG
The DNA here is from genome assembly GCF_000334495.1 of Tupaia belangeri chinensis. Lineage (NCBI taxonomy): Eukaryota > Metazoa > Chordata > Mammalia > Scandentia > Tupaiidae > Tupaia > Tupaia belangeri. Next base: position 1,967,524 of record NW_006159858.1, read on the forward strand.
TTAAGAAATCTTCCCTGCTCAGACTTCCATATCTGATGAGTGCCTATCATTCTGGGGTCTGCCTTTATTAACATTTTAGTGGGATTTGAGGAGAAAGCCAGGTAGGAATATGTATCTCATTTGCCATCTTCACCCAAATGTCCTGGATTTCCTTCAAATGTTCCTCAGAGCCTTTACATATGCAGTTTTCTCTTCCTCAAATCTCTTCCTGGTCTTGGCCTGATTTCTTTCTCTCTTTCTTTCTTTCTTTCTTTCTTTCTTTCTTTCTTCTTTCATTCTTTTTCCTTCCTTCCTTCCTTCCTTCCTTCCTTCCTTCCTTCCTTCCTTCCTCCCTCTTTCTTTCTTTCTTTCTTTCTTTCTTTCTTTCTTTCTTTCTTTCTTTCTTTCTTTCTTTCTTCTTTTTCTTTCTTTCTTTCTTCTTCTTTCTTTCTCTCTTTCTTTCTTTCTTTCTTTCTTTTCTTCCTCTTTCTTTCTTTCTTTCTTTCTTCTCTCTCTCTTTCTTTCTTTTTTCTTTCTTTCTTTCTTTCTTCTTTCATTCTCCTTCCTTCCTTCCTTCCTTCCTTCCTTCCTTCCTTCCTTCCTTCCTTCCTTCCTCCCTCTTTCTTTCTTTCTTTCTTTCTTTCTTTCTTTCTTTCTTTCTTTCTTCTTTTTCTTTCTTTCTTTCTTCTTTTTCTTTCTTTCTTCCTTCTTTCTTTCTTTTTTTGGAGAGGTTTTTACTATAGGTTGCATGCACTTGCCAGAAAGACCGAGAGAGACAGAGAGACGGAAAGCGAGAAATCACCCCCTGGGGGGATGGCCATGCTGCAATCCCTTCTCGTCCATTCTCCTTTCAGGATCTTGGGCATGCGTGACACGCACCTAGCATAAGTTTAAGCCACCGGGTCCGGGACTCGAACCACAGTCAACTATATGGGAGTCCAGCGACACAGCCATTATGCTAACTGCGGTCCCTTTGCCTAATTTCTTTTCATCTTTCAGAACTATACTTGGGGACCAGCAGATGGCATAATGGTTACATCGTTGGCCTCTCATGTGGCCAATCATGGTTCAAGTCCCAGATCTGGCAGCTTAAAACTCATGCTGGGCATGTATGCATGTATACCCAAGATCCTGAGAGGAAAATGGAGGAGAAGGGATGGCAATGTGGTCATCCCCTCAGGAGTGACTTCTCCACTTTCTCTCTCCCTGTCTCTTTAGTGAGTGCACATGCCCTGTAGCAAAAATCTCTCTAAATAAATAAATAGAACTTTGCCTGAAGGTCATTCTTTAGAAGCATTCCCTGATTTCTTAATCAATCATCATTATACTCTTCCATAATGTCTTGTACTTTTCCTTTGTAACTCAAAGATAACACTTGCTATACAAGTGTTAGTGTTGTGCAATAATTTACTTGAAATATTATATGATTCAAAGTTTTTTTTTTTTTTCTCTACAACTTATACATGACATTTTCCCTAATCAGATGCAGCTCTTTTACTCAAGGACAAGTAGGATTTCTACAGAGAAAGTGACAAAAGAAAAAATATTTAATGTTTAGTCTTTTGACTTCTAATAGAGGCTTGTGAAAATTTAAAAAATAAAAATAAAAATAAAAAGCAGGTCAAGGGGATGGAGATGGAGAGCAGAAATGTCGCTGTGATTAGGAAGGAAGTCCTGTGGACCAGGTAAAGAAGAGCAGCCAGCGTCAGAGGACTGGCAAGCACCAGGCTTGATCAGCACCAGGGGACCCTGCGAGGTACTTAGAATATTTGACAATCTGATATTAATGCTGATTAGTGTATAAATCAATAAATAAGTCAAAAGTTCAAAACAGATACTTTTTTTTTTCTTTTTTTAGGATTTTATCATAGGGTGGTGCTTAGAGACACAGGGAGAGACAGAGAGGAGAAAAGTGAGACATCAACCCCAGGGCACTGGCCATGCTATAATCCCTCCTCCAGTTTCAAGATAACGTCTGTGATGATATCCAGGTTCTTGGTGTTTTAGACAAAGAATTGAATGAGATAGCAAATAGTGAAAGAAAAAAGGCAGTTTATTAAGTAAAAGCAGAAGTACACTTCTGAGAGGTAGGAGCAGGCCTGACGGATAGAAAAAGAATGACTGAAAAGGCCACAGCAGTTGCATTCTGTGAGATTTATCATTTTTAAATTTAGGTCATATCAGTTGATCATTGGCTGTGCCCACTGATTATTCTCATCTCATTGGTTCTATCAAATGTGGCTGGGCCCACTAATTTCTCATTAGCTAGGTCAAATATGGCTTAATCAGGTCGATATCCCCCACTAATCTCTTGCATTCATTACCTTGGGCAGGGAATTTTTCTAGCTAGCCAGGTAGGCAGATGCTCCAGCCCTGCCAAATGGTAACATTTGCTTCCATTTGCTAGCTTTCTCCTGCCTCAATCCAGTTTCCCCTCAGGACTCTGGGTGCGCGCGCGCGCACACACACACACACACACACACATACACACACACACACGCTCAGAGTGACTCTCAAGCTGCTAGGTTTGGGACTTGAACTGGTTGGCCATGTGGAATTCAGTGTCTCAACCACCAGGTACCTGCTGGTCCCAATATTCCCTTTAATTGTCTAAATTGTCTAAACTAAATATAGTATAAAACTGTTTACCATAAAGTACATGCGGTAGCATAAATCATTTGTTAATTCATCTTAGCAATAATTTCCATGGCATTGTTGTGTTATAGAAATCGATGGAAACAAAAACATTACTTTTCTGACATACTAGCTGCACCCAAGTCCTTACCTCAGGCTCTGCTTTTGAAAGAAACCCACACTAAGTCACTGTCTGAGTTAGGTCCCTGAACCATGGTTTCACATTACAAATGACTCTCCCTTCCAGTGATAAATGTTAGGTGACTAGGGATCCCGGAGGTACCTGAGTGATGGATCATACAATTGCCCTCATCTCAGTTCAACTCTACCCACTGCTCCACTGCTTCTATACCTCTTGCCAGCCTCTCTCATCCTACCAGGACAGAGAAGTCAGAGGGAAGGGAGATGGGATGAGGAGAACGAAGAGGGTCAGATGCAGAGATTCATTAGAAGATGAAACATGCATAGAGAGGATAACATGAGAATGGAAGAGACCAAAGGAAACATGAATGACAGGGATTGACAGCTAGGTGAATGGTTATTGCTTCATGTTGCCCAGGGCCAGGTAGGGCTCAGGCTGTAGCTCGCTCTGCTTTTCTGCTCTGATGAACAAGAAAATGGGAAAGTATAGAGAATAAGGAAATGGACTATTTTCTCTGCAGTAGACTGTCAACTGGGATGGGTCACCCAAAGTCTTAACTGGGTGGGACATCCAAGATAGCTTCTTCACCCACATGCCTGTTCCTTCCCTGGGCTTTTTAGGACAGCTAGAGATTATCTAGGCCACTATTTCACCATGTGGCCTCTCTGCATAGTTAGCCCAGTCTTTCTTATAACATGGTGAACCAGATGCAGGGAAGAGGAAGTGACAGAGAGGATTCACACTTTAAATTCCAGGTTGTGCAACAGCCTACAGGTGCTTCTTCAATCCCTACCTAAAGTGAAGAAAAAGTCTCTCCAGCTCAGCTGTATAGAACTCCTATACCTCCACCAAGATTTTAGAAATTGGGGTCAACTTCCCAGCACCTGAAATAAATAACCTGAAGTCCTCAGCAGTTTCTGCAGATCTGCAAAAAGCTGAAAACTCTCAGTATCACAGTGCATGGGATTACTGTGATAAAACTACATGTGCTAAAAGTATATTGTTTATTTAATTTTACTGTATATTGCAGTTACTCATATTATTTCCCAACTGGTATAAAATTATTTTCATATTTTAATAATTAGTGTATTCATATCAATGCACCTGTGGAATATTAGTCCTGCCTGCAGGTTTCATCTCCATTCCAGGGCAAGCTTGCCATCCTCAGTTACCTGCACAGGCCTGTGGCTAGTTCAGCAGATTGCCTGCCCGGCCATCCCTAAAACTTTGTCAAGTTCCTTTCAAACATTAGCTTACCCTGCACCATCCTGCTTCCAATAATCTCTCCAGACATAGAAGGCATGACTTTGTTTCAGGTTCCTACTATTGTATAACAAATTATTCTAAAATTCTTGGCTTAAGATAAACATTATTATTTCTAATGATTCTAGACGTTGACTGGTCTCAGCTAGTTGCTCTCACTCTGGGCCCCTCATGGGATTGCAGAGGAATGTCAGCTGGCTGGAATCACCCAAAGACTTGACTAGATGGGATATTCAAGATGGCTTTTTCACCCGTATATCTATTCCTTCCCTGCGCTTCCCAGGACAGCTGGAGGTTGTCAAGGACGTTGTCTCACCATGTGGCCTTTTCCATAAAGCTAATTCAGACCGTCTTTCAGCATGGTAGACTGAGACGTATAGCTGGATTATCTCAGAGCCTTCCAAGAGACCAGGTGCAAGGTTTCTTGCTCCTAGCTTAGAAGCTACACAGTATAACTTCTGCCATAATCTCTTGGTTATGAACATATTACAAGTTAGCCATATTTAATGTTGATTATAAACATCGAAATCCTGGGAAACGGAATTCATCAGAGGCCATCTTTTAGAGATATGGGTCTTGATAGTTTTAGGGGAGAGGGATGGTAAGGAGAAAAGTTACTGAAGTAGGATCAGACAATAGTAAAATATATTTACTTTGCTTAAATATATATTTGTGTGATCATTTGATTAATTCTGTCAAGACCACAGGTTGGAAGATTAGATAACATTATAAATATTTTATACTTTGCAATTCATGCAGTCTATATCACATTTACTCAATAATGCAAATGAAGTATGAAAGCGACAAGAAACCATATGTAAGGCCCAGCTGTGGTGGTGCAAGCTGGTCAATGCTACAATTCAGCAGGCCAAGCCACATGGAAGACCTAATTTGATTCCCAACCTACCCTAAAGCATGGGCATAGATACACCTGCCTATAGTCCAGCTACTTGAAAAGCTAAACTAGGCAGATCATGATAGAGAACTTGTCTAAGAAATAAAAACTAAACAAATGGCTATGCAAAACACAACTGTTTAGATAAACATTAAAATTTTAATTTCTTAAAAATTAATGTATCACAGAGTTTCATTATTTTTTCAACTATTTTCAAATGTGAAAATTATTCTGAATTTGTGGTGGCACAAAAATAGGCAGCAGACCAGACTCAGCCCCTGGTCTGGAGTTTGCCAACCCCTGGTCTAGACTAAGTTCCGTGAAGGCAGGGACTATGTCTGCCTTAGCCACTCTTAAGAAGCCTGTATTTAGTACCTCATAGCATTGCTCAATAAATATTTATCGAATGAATAAGTAGTTGATTTATAAACAAATTATAAAACCCTGAAGTAAGAGTTTCTCTGAAAAGCCTTTAGTGTTCACCTTGACATCCATCCCCTCCACTTAAAACGTACATTCAAAATTACATTTGCAGCTTTATTGACATTTTTCTGGAAATATAGCAGCTTCAGTATGCCCAAGTCTCACTTACCCATGTTAAATGTGCCCAGGATACCCTGAATAATCTAAAACTTCAATACTACAGCATGACGGAGGTTTATTGCCTCCTCAGCTTCTCAGAGAGATGCAAACACAGGTCATGAATCAGTGCTATCATAACTCCTGGGCCACACATTGCTATTAAAGTGCTAGTAACATGACACTACAGAATCCTAGAATTGCCAACACTGTCCGAAAGACTCTTGTTCAAATATCTTGTTTTCCAGCCATCCTATCAGAATCCCTGCTCAGAACCCCAAACCACAGGACCTGGCACCAAATGAATGGTCTTTCCTTTCTCTGCTCCAACCTGCTCCTCCTCAAGCCTTGCTGGTTTCTGTTAGTAGAACCCGCAAGTCCTCAGTCTCTGAGGTTTAAAACTGGAATTTCCCTTTTCCGCTCCTTCTCCCTCATTAGTTCATTTTCTCATTGCTACAAACCAATTTAGATACTATTAATTCTTTCTTAGACTCATGGAACCTGCAAGTCCTCAGTCTCTGAGGCTTAAAACTGGAATTTCCCTTTTCCTCTCCTTCTCCCTCATTAGCTCATTTTCTCATTGCTACAAACCAAATTTAGATACTATTAATTCTTTCTTAGACTCTAGACTAATATAATTTCCCAACCAATCTATTCTGTAGTTTTCTTTAGCCTCTCCCACCTCCAACACAGCCCATCAATTCTTAACCAGGAGTAACTTTCAAATGGTACTTAGTAGTTACTGCCTGGTTTTATAATCACTTGAGTAGAAAAATTCTTAATGTACTTCTGATCATGTCGCTTGCTGCTTCAGAACTTTGAGTGGTTGCTCATGGCCAACCAAACTAGATGACTACCATTTCCATATAGTCAAAGATTCTATCCTAACTTTCTAGCCGTGTTCCTCACACAGCACCTTCATTTTTGGCAAAGTGAGAGTAGAAAACATTTCTTGTCTCCCAATATCTATTTTTCTCTCTTCCTTTGAAATAGCACTCTTGGCTTTTATATGGGCAAAGAGTTAGGCACTGCATTTCCCAAGTTGCCTTGCATATAGGCATGAGCTTTTAACAAACTTCTGGCAAACAGGAATTAAGCAAAAATGTGAGCATCTTTTGGGAAGTATTCCTAAAGAGTACAGAGTAGCTCTTTCACATATCTTCTTCCATTCAGCGAGGCAGAGTATGACACGAACCGGAGCTCAAGACGCCATAATTTTTTTTAAGTTTATATCTTTCTTCCACAAGAGGAAGACAGAGGAAGAGTCACCCCCCAATATGGTCTTCACACCACAATCTACCCCCCAGCTTCAGCTAGCCTCAGATTACGGGCACACACATGGTCAGCATACTCAGGAAAGTCTCCAAATGCAAACCTAGAACCTTCCCACTTGGGCCAGCCCTGCAGAACAATGCATTACTGCTGCACCACTACTCAGTCCTCAGGATGCCATCATGAACTGCGGATAGAAGCCAGATACTGAGGATGACAGCACAGAATGACAGAAAGAGCCTGGAGTTTTGATGCTCATGGAATTAGCCTACTGACCTCAAGCTCCCCACCTCCAGATTCCTTTATATGAGGCAAATACAAACTTCTATCTTGCTTAAGCCAGTTAATTTCTCTGTTCTTTTATCCTATTTCATCACTTGCAGCTAAGTGTAACTTAATTGATACCACAGGTTCTTCTCATTTTCTCAGAACATTTTGTCTTCTTGCCTCCAGGACTTTCTGTTTTCTTTACTGTCCCCATTCTTCCCTGGTATGTAGATTGCCTTTGTAATCTACCCATCATCAACTCCAATGTCTTCTATGTGAGGCCTTTCAGAATCCTGTAGTCCCTAGATTTTCCCACTCCTTAAATTGCTAGCACTTTTAATTCCCTCATGCAATGTCTTCCCTCATCTCTAAACCAGTCTTGCTTCACACCCTCTAGTGGGTGAGGAAAAATAGCTCCTAGAGCCCCATGGTTTACACATAGTAGGTATTTGTGGAGAAAGATTTGGGGCGTAATTCTGGTTCACAGTGATTCTCCCTCCTTTGAGAACTGCCACTGCCACTCGCTCCTTTCCATCACCATCAGATTTTATCATGTAACTGCCCCAACCATAACTGACAGGACAAATGGTGGACAATTTAATCCAAGCTGACCCAGTCAGAGACTCTTCCAAGAAATGGAAGTAGAATCCTGAGGCAGTATGTAAACTCGAGAGCTAGGGGCAGGTATATTTTGCCGTGGGGCTGGAGAAGCAGTAAAAGCTGATTTGCAGTGTGAAAGGAGATAGGATAGAGAGAGTCTGATGACTTTCCATCACCTTGGTCCGACAGTTCTACAAGTCAGAATGTGTGCCTGCACTTGGGTTCTTTGAGACATCTTTGATTCTTATGTACCATTTTCACTTTCAGTTTAAGCTATTCTCACTGATTTTCATTCCTGTAACCAAGAAGTCCATATATATGAGGGGATTTCAAAAAGCTCATAGAAAAATGAAATTAAAGTGTGTATTTATTTTGGTGCAAAAATATTTTTAAACCCATCCATCATTTTTCATAACATGCCTTTTCCATAAACTTTTTGAAGACTCCTCATAATTGATGAATTTTACTTAACTAACTTTGTTGGAAGGCCATAGATTATTTAGCAGGGAAACAAGGAAACTTTCAGCTGTATCAGTTTGGTGGAACAATGACATGGGTTTAAAATGTTTCAAATTTTGAACTAGTTCTACAGATTAAGAGAACAAGATTATACGTGACCAACTGTCCTTGGAATCCCAGCCCCAGAGGCTTAAAAAACACACTGGGCATGTGTGCATGCGTGCCTCAAATCCCAACAGAGTGGATAAATGGAGGTGAAGGGATTGCCAATACTCTGCTGGGGGAGGTGCTTTCTCTTTCTCTGTCTCTCTGACTCTCTCTGGAAAGTGCATACAGTCTCTGGCAGTTAAAAAGAAGACAAAAAAGAAAAAAAAAAGGTTCATGCACTTCTTTTTATTTTCCTCTTGCCTCAGACTATGACCTCTTTTTGTCTTCTATGACATTTGTGACTTCACATGACATTGCCATTTACTGCTTTATTTTGTCAATATCCATGAGGTATTGAGCTCACAAACCACAATAAAAGATGACCATATGCTACTTATCTTCCTGTTCAAAATCTAGATAAATCTACTGATATGTTATTTCCTCTTTATTTGTATTGAGAACAATCTGAACTATCTACAAGTCGGTTTTCTTCTTCTAGTCTGATTAATTTTTAGCAAGATTGAGCTTATAAATCAACAGAAGTCCACAAATAGAAAAGAGAGAAAATTCTGTGTTCCAAAAATCTTTACCCAAAGAAAGAAAAAACCAGAAGTGATACTGTTGAAGAAAAACAAATTTCAATAAGTGAGTAACTTTAGGCTTTCATTTGAAATTCACTCTCAAGTGTGTTGTGCAATGAAACACGTATTCCTCTGTTTTCTGTGTTCAGCAGACAGCTGGAAACCCACACAGGATGCCAAAACTATGTGACCTACATTTCAGTTAGATGGTATTTGCTAAAATGAAATAAAAGATTCAGAATCTTTTAGTTTAAATTTCTTTGGGAGTACTATGTGTATTGCATAATGGGATAATGAGTACCTTTCTTCTCTGGCTTCCAGGTATTTAAAAATGTGTTAATCTGCCTCTCCATTCCTTAAAAACAAAAACAAACAAACAAATTTTTTTTTTAAAACCAACAAAACAACATTCTTACCAGAGCTTTTTTCAAGTGTAAAGTATTAATCTATTGAAAGTTTAACTAACATACCATACCATATCTCTGTATCTTTGGAATTACAGTAAAATCTGAAATAAAGTTTTGTACTCAGGTTTACATCTGCTTCTTGTTAGTGTGGATAAAATAAATAAAGCTAAATAATTAACACTGCAGTCAGATTCATTTTCTTCTCATGCAAATGATCTGTGAATACATTTTTAAGAGTCAGAACAAATATTTAAAGGGAAATTCCAAATTCCCAGGGGATTCCCTGAATAAGCCTACTCAGATCAGCAACTAACTCCTTAAAGTTGTCTAGCCAACTGACTCACTTGGAGACTGTGTAATTCTTGTCCCCAGAACTGTGGTAACCAAGGGAAGGTGGTGTATCATTTTCTGAGGCCTGCTCTAGGAAGAATTTTCCTTAGAAATCCAGGTACATTTAGAACAAAAGGGTCCACATCCTCTGGCCCTGAATCCCTAGATTGAGCAAATGGAGTCTAAACATTAAGTGACCACATATCTGTGCAGCCTTTGGTGCCAATTCTCAACTCACTGAGAGACCTTTATTTCCCCAATAACAAGGGGAAAAAAAAAAAACCAAGCTACTTCCCTGGGTATTATTTCTATCTGGAATGACTTTTCCACTATTTTTCATTATCCCTTCCTTCCCTCTCCTCCATCTAACTAATCTGCAGAGATCTGTCTCAAAGGTCATTTCTTTGGAGAAGTCTTCAGCAACTGACCAAAATTAATCATTCTCCTACCACTGCCACCTACATTTCTGTTCTCATATCTACAGTGCTTACAAATGACATGAGTAAATTATTCTGTCCTCTTTCCCAATGGAGCCTAACCCTCTCTTCCAGCCAGTAACTCTTCCTGGGATATGTCCCTATTTTATTCATCTTTGCATCCTCAGCACCTAGCCTAGGCAGAGTTTAACAGAGTTGCAGAATTAAAGTGAGTTAGTAGCTTTGCTGTGCCAGTCATGTACTCTCTTCTAGATCTCCCCAGGCTCTTTCTTCTATACATATAAACATACTCAAGTATCTTTAAAAACAAGCCCTATCAGAGGATTTTAACTGTTTGAATGAGTAACAATTCATGGATTCACAGTGATAGGAATGAATAAATAAATAAACAAGGAAAATAGAAAGCTCCTTCTTACATTACAAAATTAATTAATAAATGTAGAGGAGATGATAAATTTAGAAAATTACCATTTGGTAATCATTAAAGTAATAATTTATTCAGGCAAGAATCATCAACAGATCCTATAGCTAGAGGGTGAAAATTCTAGGAGAAGCAAGACTTTTATGTAGTCTCAAAATATTTCCCAGTAAATTCTTAAAATTTACAAGGAGCAAAACTTTAAGCCTACAGTATAGAAGCTTAGAAAATACTTTGATTGAATGATCAAAATGACCAACACTGGGACAAATCAATACCATGTCTGTCCTGATACGATGCACTAAATATATATCATCACTTCCACAGTAAACCTGACATACATATATTACCAGAATCTTACCATGAGGAAACATTAGACTACCTAAGTCAAGGGACATCCTGCCAAATGACCGGCCTACTCTTTAAAAATGCTAATGCTTCATCAAGTGTGAAAACAGACACACTGCATATTAAAGAAGATTAAAGAGACATGAAAATCAATTGTAACATGCGATTAGGAATGTTCTTGTGCAATACAGGAACAACCCTTGAGATCTGAATAAGGTCTGTAGGTTGGATAATCGTATTATATTGATATTAATTTTCTGATTTTGTAGCTGTGTTGTAGAATATCTTTTATGGCCATTATGTTGTAGCTGTGTAAGAGAATATCATTTATTTTTTAGGAAATGCACTGAAGTAAGAGGTATAAAGTAGCATTATATATGTCAATTACTCTCAAACAGTTCAGAAAAATTTATGTGTGTGTGTGAGAGAGAGAGAGAAAGAAAGAGAGAAAGGAGAGAAAGAAAGCAAATAGGTGAAGTGTGTATCATGGGTATCAAAATTATTTGCACTATTAGAACTTTTAAAATTTATTTTATTTTTATTATTCTTATTTTTTTAAACATTTGATTGCTATACATTATTTGGCTTATAAAGAGAATTTACCCAATATAAAATACATCTCAGACCAGTCCAGTTGATAATACTATATATGTTATCAACAGGTAATAAACTATTTCTGTGTCTCACAAATGTCTTACCTCTTTATTTTTTCTCTCTGTTTCCTTCCCTATGCTCTTCCCTTCTCCCACCCTCTTTCCACGCTGTCTACAGCATCTCTACCTATTTTCACTGCTTTTATGCTCTCAAATCTTTGAGCCTCTACCATATAGTGCAGAAAATAGATATATGTTAAGTGGAGACATGCAATATCTTTCTTTCATAGCCTGGCTTGCTTCACTCAGCAATAAATCTTCCATATTCAAATACCTGCTATAAAATGCCAGGGTCTTGTTGGTTTTTAACTTCTATAAAATGCCAGGGTCTTGTTGGTTTTTAATGACTGAATAGTATTACATGGAATTTATGTCCCACAGTTTTTGTTTTTGTTTTGGAGAGGTTTTTGCTATAGGGTGTGTGCACTCACCAGACAGACAGAGACAGGGAGACAGTAAGTGAGAAATCACCCCCTCGGGGGGATGTCACACCACAATCCCTTCTCCTCCATTCTCCTCTCAGGATCTTGGGCACGCACACACACATGCCCGGCATGAGTTTTAAACCACCGGGTCCGGGACACAAACTGCAGTTGACTATATGGGAGTCCAGTGACATAGCCATTATGCTAACTGCTGGCTCCTGACACAGTTTTTCAATCCATTCATCTGTTCATGAATATTTGGGTTGATTCCATGTTTTAGCAATCATGAATAATGCGTGATAAACATTGATGCATAACCGCTTTTCTGATTGAGCATTCTCCTGCCCTTTGGATAGATACCCAGGAGTGGGATTGCTGAATCACATGGTAGTTCTATTTGTGGGTCTTTGAGCTGAACCAAAGACCAAATTGTTCCAGTGGCTGGACCAATTTACATTCCCACCAACAGTGCAGGAGAGTTCCCCTTTCACCACAACCCTACAAACATTTATCATTTTTTGTATTTTTAATCTTTGCCATTGGGACAGGGTTTAGGTGGTATCTCATTATCTCACTGTGTTTTTTTTTTTTTTTTTTTTTTTTGTGGGTCGCATGTGCTCGCCAGACAGACAGAGAGAGAGAGACATAGAGACAGAAAGCGAGAAATCACCCCCCAGGGGGGATGGTCATGCCGCAATCCCTTCTCCTCCATTCTCCTCTCGGGATCTTGGGCACGCACGCACACGCGCCTGGCGTGAGTTTTAAGCCACCAGGTCCGGGACACAAACCGCGGTCGACTACGTAGGAGTCCAGCGACATAGCCATTACGCTAACTGCTGGTTCCCGCTCACTGTGGTTTTGATCTGCATCTCCCTTATGATGAGGGATGTTGAGCCTTTCCTCATTTGCTTTTTGGCTGTTTGTATGTCTTCCTTAGAGAGTTTTTGTTCAGCTAATTTTCCTATCTTTTAATTGGGTTAATCATTTGGGATTTTTTGTTTGTTTGTTTTTTGCTTTTTGGGTTTTTTTGGGTAAGCTGCTTGATTCCCTGTGTAGTCTGGTTATCAGTCCCTTATCTGAGGCATAGTTTACAAAAAATATTCTCCCATTCTGAGGGTTGTTGATTCACACTAGTTACTATGTCCTTTGCTGTGCAGAAACTTCTTATTCTGATATAATTTCATTTGTCTAAGCCTGTGCTTGGGAGTCTTATTTAAGAAGTCATTGCCTACCCCAATGTCTCCTAGAGTTTCCCCAGTGTTTTTCATCAGTAGTTTTGTAGTTTGAGGTCTTAGGTTCAGATCTTAGATGCATTTTGTGTTGATTTTTGTTAATGGTAAAAGATGGGGATCCAGTTTCATTTTTCTGCAGGTGGATACCTAATTTTTCCAACACCATTTGCTGAAGAGGTTTTCCTTTTCCCGCTGGATTGACTAGTATCCTCTGTCAAAAATCCATTGGCTGGATGTTTTGGGATTTATTTCCAGGTCTCTATTCTATTCCATTGGTCCACCTGTCTGGTTTTGTGCCAATATCATGTTGTTTTGATTATCACAGCTTTATACTATACTTTTGGGTCAGGGAGTGAGATGTTCACCCACTTCACTCTTCTTGTGCAGGATTGCTTTGGCATTATGAGGACTTTTATGATTCCAGACAAATTCTATGATTGTCTTTCTAGATCTGTGAAGAATGTCTCCAGTACTTTGACTGGGATTGCATTAAATATGTAGATTAATTTGGGTAAAATTGCAACTTTGATTATATTTAATTTTTCCAATCCAGAACATGGGATATCTCCACATTTTTGTGTCTTTTTCAATATCTTTTTTTAAGATTTTCTTTGTAAAGGTCTTTGACTTCCTTAGTTAGGTTTATCCCTAGGTATCTTGTACATTTTGTGGCTATGGAAAAAGGAATTTCTCTCTTCAGTTCTACCTCAGTCAACTTGTTGTTAGTATATAGAAATACTGTAGATTTTTAGATGCTGATTTCATATCCTGACACTTTACTGTATTCATGTATTACTTCATGAAGTTTTTTCATGGGAACCTTTGAATCTTCTAAGTATACCATTATGTCATCTGCAAATAAGGATATTTTCAACTCTTCTTTGTCTATTTGAATGTCTTTTATAATATTCTCTTTTCTGATTGCATTGGATAAGACTTACAGCATTATATTAGAAAGGAGTGAAGAAAGTGGGCAGCCTTGTCTAATACTAGCCTTTAGTGGAAAATCTTTTTTACTTTTCCCCATTCAGTATAATGTTAGCTATAGGTTATTCATAGTGGCTTTTATTGTAGTGAGAAATGATCCTTCTATGTCAATCTTGCTAAGAGTCTTAATCATGAAGGGATATTGTATTGTGTGTCAAATGCTTCTTTCTCTGCATCAACTGAAATGATCATATAGTTTTTATCTTTCTTTCTGTTGATATGGTGCATTATGTTTATAGTCTTGCATATGTTGAACTACCCTTGCATTCCTGGAATAAAGTCTACCTAGTCCTGATGAATGATCTTTTTTATATGCTGTTGGATATAATTCACAAGTAGCTTGTTGAGAATTTTTGCATCTATATTCATCAGAGATATTGGTCTATAGTTTTCCTTTTTTGTCATGTCTTTATCTGTTTGGGGAATGAGGGTGATGGAGGTTTTATAAAATAAATTTGGGAGGTTTCTTTCCTTTTGGATCTTTATAAATAATTTAAGTTGAATGGGAGTTAACTCTACTTTTAAAAAAATATTCAATTTTATTTATTAATTCATTTATTTTAACTTGTCCAGAGACAGAGAGAGAGAGGGAGAAAGTGAGAAAGCAATCTGCCCGGTCTGGGACTCAAACTGTGGTCAGCCATGTGGACATTTCCAGCACCTTAACCACCACACCATCTGCTGGTCCCCGAAATCTTCTTTAAAATTTTGAAGTATTCCAAAGTGAAGGCATCAGAATTGGGGTTTTCTTTGTCAAGAGATTATTTATCACTGACTCAATCTTCTGGCTTGTTATGGGTCTGTTCAGGCTTTCTATGTCCTCCTTATTCAATTTTGGTAGATTATATGCATCAAGGAATTTGCCCATCTCCTCCATGTTCTCTTGTTTGTTGGTATGTAGTTGCTCATAGTATCCTCTAATGATGTTTTGTATTTCTACTGTGTCTGTTGTAATATTGCCTATTTCATTACATATTTGATTTATCTGGTTTCTTTCTTTCTTCTTCTTTATCAGTATAGCTAATAATGTGTCGATCTTGTTAATCCTTTCAAAGAACCAGCTTTTGCTTTCATTTATTTTCTGTATAGTTCATTTATTTTCTATTTCATTTCTTTCAGCTCGAATTTTTATTATTTCTTTTCTCCTGGCATTTTTGTTGTTGTTGTTGTTACTTTACTTTTTCCCTGAGGCATGATATTAGATGGTCTATTCACCACCTTTCCATCCTTTTCTTATGCACACTAATTGCTATAAATTTCCCTCTCATGACTGCTTTTGTGGTGTCAGATAGATTATGGAAATTCATGTACTCATTGTCATTTGTTTCCATAAATTTTTTTATTTCAGATTTAAATTCTTTGGTAGTTGAGAAGTCATTCAGAAATAGGTTGCTTAGTTTCCATGTATTTGTGTATTTTTGAGCATTTTCCCTGAAATTAATATCAAGTTTAATTCCATCATGGTCAGAGAAGATGCTGGATATAGTATGGATGCCTTTGAATCTGTAAAGGCTGGATTTGTGCCCTATCATATTGTCAATCTTTGAAAAAGTTCTATGCCAGGGTGAGATAAATGTATATTTTGTGGTCCTAGGAATTAGAACTTTTTTGAAGCCTAAAATTTTGTCAAAATATAAAGTTAAAAAAAGTAAAAACAGAGCCAGTGGGTGACATGATGGTTAGGGTCCTGGATTCCCACATGACTGACTATGGTTCAAGTTCCAGATCTGGCGGCTTGAAAATCATGCCTGTTGCATGTGCATGTGTGGGAAAATTCTGGGAAGAGAATTGAAAACAAATTTGGATGTGGTTATTCCCTACCCCCCAGGGGTGATTTCTCACATTCTCTCTCTCTATTTTTCTCCAGAGATCACACACTCCCAATAGCAAAAAACAAAAAGAAAATAAAAATAAAAAGCAGGAAAAAAAAAAAAACACAATAAGCTAATCTGATTTGCCTTCCTCACCCTCTACTCAAGGTTCTTAAGCAGATGTCTCACAGTCTTTGCACTTCTCATCGACTGCTCCTGTTTATTTATTCTTAACTATTACCCAGTCAAAATGATCTGGATATAATCTCCAAACATCTCAGTGCTACCAAATTTCTCTGTCTTCTTCTACTTTTCTTCTTTTCAACATTTGACACTGTCTTTGTCTTTCTAGAAGCTCAACTTAAGCCTAAATATAGCTTCGGACTTACCCTCACTGTAACCTTTTAATTTCCCTCCCACTATTACCCATTATTTGAAAAATGATACTATATATGGATGGATATTTCCATGTATCTTTTTCTTTGTGATATTGTTTATCATTAGGTCCCCAACATATATGTGTATATATATATGTATATATACAGAAGACAGAGAGACAGAAAGTGAGAAATCACCCCTCAGGGGGATGGTCACACCGCAATCCCTTCTCCTCCATTCTCCTCTCAGGATCTTGGGCACGCACACACACGCG
The DNA here is from genome assembly GCF_000334495.1 of Tupaia belangeri chinensis. Taxonomy (NCBI): domain Eukaryota; kingdom Metazoa; phylum Chordata; class Mammalia; order Scandentia; family Tupaiidae; genus Tupaia; species Tupaia belangeri. The sequence goes on from NW_006159858.1 coordinate 1,984,042, forward strand.
CCTGGCGTGAGTTTAAGCCACCGGGTCCGGGACTCGAACTGCGGTCGGCTACATGGGAGTCTGGCAACATAGCCATTACGCTAACTGCTGGTCCCTGTGTTCTGCAGCTTCCTTGGTCCTTTTTGCCCTGACCAAAGAGCCACTTACTGACCCAGGCCATGGAAGACTGGCAAAAGCCTTGGAGCAACTCTCGTCCTCAGTTATGAGCCTGGCCTTTTTCTTCTTGTAGATAATGTGAATGGACATTACTGGTCCCATCAGCTGAGTAGCCAAGTTGTCTTCAGTGGAGCTATGTGTCTTCTTAGGGGCTGAGGGCTTCCTGGAGGAGAGGCTAAGCTTGGAGTGGTACTCCAGTCCTGCACAGTAGTCTGCAGGGACTCTATGCACTTGTTCCACTTCCTTGGGGCCATAGAGATGCCAATGTTCTAGACCACCTTGAGGATGCTGGCCACCTGCAGATCTTCCAGGGTGAAGCCCTAGCTGCTCACACTCTAGTTGGTAACCAGCACCGTGGGTTATCTTGGTATGGGGCTGGATGCATTCTGAAATGGAGTGAGGGGGCACACATGTTGTTTTCTCCTGCCAGGCCTTGAAAATCTGAGGGGGAGGTCTTCCAAGCTGGCTGGTTGAATTAGGTGGCCAAGCACTGCTGCCAGTCCCTGTAAAAACTGTGGCTTCAGGGGACCTGCAGATGGGGCATAATGGTTATGTCACTCGACTCCCACATAGTCGACTGTGGTTTGAATCCCAGACCCAGTGACTTAAAACTCACGCCATACACATGTGCATGCATGCCCAAAATCTTGAGAGGAGAATGGAGAAGAAAGGATTGCGGTGTGGTCATCCCCCTAGGGACTGATTTCTCATTTTCTGTCTCTCTGGCAAGTGCACACACTCTATGGCAAAAATCTCTCTAAAAGTAATAATAATAAAAGAAAAGAAAGAAAAGTGCAACTTCAGGATCATGCCATTTGGCTGGGAGCCTCAGCTGCCTACAGCCCTTTGGTGTAGAAGAATGGCTGGGAGGAAAAACTTATTTCCTTTTCTTACTTCACTCTCAACTTCAATTAGCAAACTACAATTCATCCATCAATTGTCAGCTCACATATCAGCTCCTTAGCGAAGTCTCCTCTGAATGCCCTGTCGAATTTTGATAGTACTTACACCCTAGGATTCCTCTCCGTACCACTTAGCATCATAACTAGAGTTGTCAAGTTACTTATCTGCCTCCCCAGTATAAAATACTGAAGGGCAGAGGCCTCAGCTTATTCATCTTAGTATTCTCAGCACTTAGAACAGTTTCTGGCACATACAAGGTCCTCCATGTGCATTGGATGAATAATTGATTGACAGACATGACATGCTGAACCTAAAAAGAGAATCTAGTCTGTTCCTAGACCTTGAAGAACGAAATTTTATTCCACAGTAGAATATTAACAGAAGGCATTCCATTTATTTTTGTTTTGTTTTAAGTAGACATAGTTCATTGTTACAGCTATTTAGTACTTTTGGACTATAACATTTGTGAAACTACTATTGTCTGGTTCCTATTATAACACACCAAAATGAGAAAATGAAAGTTGTCTATACAGACTTTCCTTCATTTGCAGGTCTTCCCACATTTAAGGTTAGCCATATTTCTATTTGTATCCTACTTTCTTAGTGGTTTCCATTTTGTAGAGAAAATGAAGTTTGACATAGGACATAAGAAGTATTTCACCAAATTGTTGGAGCAAAACAAAACTCTGGAAACATCTTATAAGAGAAATGCTTTATTTTTGTCCCCTGTAAGGATTCATCCCAGAGACCAGCATTTCTAATATCTTCTCTCAACTAGAAACAAAATAAAAACAAAAAACTGAAACATAGCTTACATCTAAAACCATGAACTTGAGGTAGAAGCGACACTTCTAGCCCTTTACATAGAGTTAACATCAGGTGGACTCTTATGGAATATCAAATTGAGCATCACTATCTTTTTAACAATATAAAAATCATTAATTTCTGTTTTGGATGATTATGAGGAAAGGCACATTCAGAGATAAAGCTGGCCTACGGCTTAGTTCTACTGGGTTGGAGTTAGTTTCCTTCTTGACTTCTGCTTCCTCTGTTACCTTCAGGAAAATATAGCTTCAGCTGAATGTGGTTTTCTGGGGTTTGATTTGGATTCAAATTTGGATTTGGGTAGACATTCTAGACATTCTAGATGGACAATAAATTATGAAAGCACATAAAAATCTCAGCAAACTGAAAGAAGGAAGAATTGCTAAAAATTCCAGGTTTTTTCTCAAAGACTCCTTTTTCACACAGCCAAAAGTTGAACTCAAATGTTGTTTTTCTGCAGTTCTCTGCACACATAGATTCAGCATTTGGTGATGATGGTAGTTTATGGTACCCACAGAATCTAAGCTATAAAATAAGAAGTATAGCAGAGCAATCTCCTTGTGTCATAAGACTGTAAGGAGGAAAGGCGACATAGGACCAAAGTGGAAGTTTAAACGTTGAAAAACTAACTTTCCAAAGAGAGTACAAAAAGCATAGAACATCTATGTATCTTTAGAGTAGAAAGAATTTCTTAAACAGAACATAAAAATAGGGCTGACCATAAGAGAAAGATGAATAAATTAAACCATATTGAAATTTAGAACTTCTGTTTCTAAAACGATACCATTATAGAAAAAGAATTCACCCCCACAGAGTGGGAAAAGGTATCATCAACACAAATGACTGGAATCCAGAACACATTTTTTAAATTGCTATGAATCACTAAGAGAGAAAACAGAAAACTCAGTAGAAAAACTGGCCTATGACTTGACACCCACTTGACAAAGAAAGTCAATAATCATATGAACTGGTGCTCAACTTCACTAGTAATTAGAGAATTAAAACATAACTTTCAATAGTTCCACTTAGTTCAGCTTCAAAGATAAGTGACTATTTCTGTGTTTGCACATACAAATAGCCAAGTCTTTGAAGACTGGGGCCAGCAGGTGATGTGGTGGTTAAGGCGCTGGCCTACCTCATGGCCAACTGCGGTTCAAGTCCCAGACCTGGCAGCTTGAAAATCACACCGGGTGCATGTGCACATATGCCCAAAATTCCAGAAAGAGAATGGAGGAGGAAGAATTGTGGAGTACCTATACCTATACCTCCCCAACCTCCCACCTGGGGGTGATTTATCACTTTCCCTCTCACTGTCTCTCTCTCACTCTCCAGGGCATGCATGTGCCCTATGGCAAAAACCTTTAAAACAAACAAAAAAAATAGATGGGAGAATAGCCATTTGTCATTTTTCCTTTATTTCATTTTGAATTTCTTAAGGAAGAATAAAACAGATTCTAAGATACTAAGGCTCTGTCAGAGTAACAGTGAGTGAGTCTTGAAAAGACACCTCAGACTGTCTTTCTGAGCTTTTCCTTAGCTTTTACTAAGGAAATAACCTACATGTGTGGACTCTCCTCCACACATTACTTCAAAATGAGCGCATTTCAATCATCAAACATTTAGATGAATCTAAGTGTCTAAACCGTTCTCTTTAGAGTGCAAAGGAAAAATATAAAATCATAACAAATCTTTAAGGTCTAAAATGATAAATGACTTCCCTAACTTTCAATAACAACAAATAAGAAATGCTAGATTTTAGTCAATCATTAGTTGTTCCTTTACTCAAGCGAACAGCCATTTTCTTGAACACCTACTACGTGTAGGTACTATGCCAGGAGTGAGGGATATTAACATGCATGATAGACTGGCTGGTGGCATGGTGCTTAAGGCAAATGGATCTCACATGGCTGACTGTGAGGTTGAGTCCTGGGTCCAGAGGCTTGAAAAACAAGCCTCGTGTGTGTACTTGCATGCCCAAAATCCTGAGAGGAGTATGGAGAAGAAGGGATTGCAGTGTGGCCGTCCCCTCTAGGGTGTGCTTTCTCACTTTCTCTCTCTCTCTCTGTCTCTCTCTGGCAAGTGAATGCTCCCTATAGCAAATAATAGTAATAAGCACCTATGGCAGGTATGATATTTTCAAGTATTAACTCAGATGAGCACAAATGCAATTTACTTTGTGCTAAAAAATCAGCTTCTATCTGTTTAATGGCATGATCCAAATTCAATTGAAGATGACAGCAATCTTAGACAAGGAGGCACATGGAAAGAACCACACATAAAAATAGTATCATATTTCAAGTAATAGTAAAGATGAATCGTTATGGGAGATGTCAGGAGGAAAACTAGAAATGATCAGTGATTTTATCATTTCCAGATCAAATTAACTATTTCAAGTTCTGTTTGAGGATTTTTCCCTTCTCCTTTCCTTATCCTCTTCCTTCTGAAACTCAGTTTTTTGTTTTTTAACTTAAAAATCTACAATTGTTGATATCTTTACTACCCCTAGGGTATGGTGGGCCATGTTTAGTTGTTTGACTGGAGGAGACTCAGAGTTTGAGGGAAGAAATTCAGGGTAATGGGATTCTGAGTTTCCCCTGGGGCTAACCCCTCAACAGTACTGAGAAGAGGGAGGGGCAACTGCCTGACAGTCACCTTTGTTCTGTACTGGCATCTGCTCAAATAGTTCATCATCACTTGGGTTTTTGGTCATGGCCGCCACTCCATCTTAGCATTAAGAGAAGTCTTGTCTTCAGCTCACACACTTCATCCAGGTGTACAAGCCTACTGTCAACCATTTATATGACTCTTCCAGCAGATAAACTCTAAGAAGCCGTAAGGTACCTTTGGGGGAATTCTAGTCTCAAGTCTCTTGACCAGCACATACCAGGCTGAACATTTCTACTCTATCTCTGCTGTGGGAGGGTGGATTATTCTTCCTGCTTGAGCAATCCTTCTCCATATAATAGAATTATATATCCTCATTCATTTTCATGTGACTTGTTCTTTCTAATCTACTGCCTTTTGGCTTGGCCATGTGATATATGTTTTGTTTGATGAGACTTGAACAGATAAGACATTTGTAACTTTTTTATTTTTTAAGGTTTTTGACATAGGGCATGTGTACTTGCCAGAGTGAAGTAGAGAGGGTGAAAGTGAGAAATAAGTACCCCCCGCCACCGCCTGTCACTGGGGCAGGGATGGCTACACTACAATCCCTTCTCCATTCTCCTCCTGGGATTTTGGGTATGCACACACAGAAGCCCAGTTCAGTACCTTAACTACCATGCCATCTGCTGGCTCCAAGATTTGCCACTTCTTAGAAGTTCTAAAACTGATTGAACATTTGGGCCTGACCTCTTATGTTTTCCCCCATCAAGAGAACATGTGTTTTAAATAGGGAATATTTCTTCACTCTCAGTCTGGAGTGAAAGACATACTTAATAGATTCACATGACATGAGCAAGAAATGAATGTTTATTGCTGTAAGCCACTGAAATTGTAGGGGTTTTGGTTGCCACAGCAAAAGCTGACTAACATAAACCCCATTCCGGCGAGTGCAGGGAAAATTATAGGAAGTTGAAAACTTGGGAATGCTTCCCTTTGCCTCATGCTTACAGATCTCCAAACTTAGCCAAGAATCCTACTGTCTCTTTTTGAGAACATAGCTAAGTAATACAGGAGTACCTTCTCAGAGAAACTTCTGAGAGACCCTTCAACATTCAATTCTTTAGCTTTCCTTCAAACTTGTACACCTTTGTACCTCGTGCATGGCTTGGGAAAATCTTTTCTAATATAAAGGAAGGGGCAGAAAAAAATCTATCTTCCTTCTGAAACTCACTGTTCTTTGTTCTGTTGGGTTTTTATTTTTTACTTAAAAATCCAAAATGTTGGCATCTTCACTGCCCCTAGGGCATGGCAGACCATGTTTTGTTGTTTGACTGGAGGAGGCTCAGTGTTTGAGGGAAGAAATTCAGTTAAATCCAGGGCAGGAATAGAATACTTTGATTTCTAAATCAAAACAGTATCCCGGTGAATGCTCTCAAGGAATTTACAGACACCTAGAAAAGATAGGACCTTTCACCAACAAGAATGAAAAGTGCTCTCAGATCCCTGTGAAATACATGGATATAAGGAAATTGTTGGAGTCCAAACAGGGTGAAATAAATGGAGTCCAAATAGAGAGGTGGGATGAAAAGTTCCTGGAGAAATTGGCCCTAAAATATAAACATGATCCCCACTGATGATGAAGTAGAATCAAGCCATTTCTTACAAGCAAAGTATGAGCAAAATCTGGAGTAAAAGGTCCTAAATGGGTCCAATCATGAAAGAGATACACAGAAATACATCTTTCATTCCAATTTTTATATAGTTCTCCTTGACTTTCCAATAGATTTTGCTTTATCTACTTAATTTCTAGGTTGTTTTGGTACATATGAGCTTATATAATGTCCTTATATAAGAGTATTATAGCCTCTTTATGAATTGTATCTTTCCTCGTTGTTTAAGTTGCTTCATTGTTTAGAATTTTTAGTCCCTAATTCCAACTTATCTGAATTTAATATTGCCTTTCTGCTTTCTTTTATATTTTCTTTTATTTCCCTTTTTCTTCTTTATTATAGTCACTCGCTATCTCTTCCCCCAGCCCTCTGTTTTATCCTTTATTTTGAGTGTCTCTTGTAATTAGTACTTGACTGGGTTTTATTTTGGTCCCAATTTAATAGTTTCTGTTTTTTAATGGGAGAATTCAGTTTGTTCCCATGAATTGTAATCATTTTGTGGTTTATTTTATTTTTTATTTTATGTTATACATATATTTTTTCTATTTTTATTTCTTCCTTTTTCTCCTGTTTTTCATTTGTTTTGTTTTACTGGTTTGATCAAATGGTTTTCCTTCCATTTCCTCCCTTGTAAGTTCACATTTTCCTTTTTTATTAAATTGCAACCTCTTTCCCCTCTTCTCATCATTAATCTTATTTGCCTTTTATTACTTGAAAACAAGACGCTATTTTGTCGACATGATATGCTATTTCTTCACTGAGAGCCTCTCTTTCTCTTCTGTTTCTTTTCTGGCTCAGTAAAATGTCCCCTTTGAATATGTTTACTTCTCTATTACGTCCTACCATCCCTAGTTTCTAGATTTCAATTAGACAATTTAGTACTTTAAATCCTGTGCTATTTTTTAATTTTACCTGAAGTGTATTATTGAAGAGTTTTAAACATGAGGTAGAAATGGTCAAATTTATATTTCTACTATGGACTACTACTCAGCCATTAAAAAAAAATGAAGCCATGACATTTGATAGAAAGTTGATGAATATGGAAGATTTAATGCTAAGTGAAGCAAGCCAGACTATGAAAGAGAGCCATTGTATGTTCCCACTTAATGTATGATGAAGGTCTGCACTTTATAGCAGAAACTGAAAGACTGAAAGATATAAAGGCAGAGAAAGCGACAGAGGATACTAGAAACAGTGTGGGAATAGTGTGAACAATGAGGGGCCGCAGGAAGGGAATTAAGTGGAGGGAAGAAAATCATTTAATGGATGCAAAAATGTAAAATTATTTGTTGATGATAATGGATGTGTTAATATGCAGTATACTTATGCTCAGAAAATCCATTTGTGTGCTGTAAAGATGTATAGTAATTAAATATAAGAAATAAAAATCTGAGGGACCAGCAGGTAGCATGGTGATTAAAGAGTTGGACATTCCCATGTAGATGACCACAGTTTAAGTCCTTGACCTGGTGGCTTGCTTTCTCACTTTCTCTCTCTCTTGATGTCTGTGTGTCTCTCTCTCTGGTCAAAGTAAAATAAATGAATGAATAAATAAGGTTTTTTTAAAAAGAAATAAAAATTTTGAGGATAAAAAAACACACTACTTCAGAGAAGAAGTTTAGAAGAAGGCAGACATATTATAAGGTCCACATTTCCAGATTATCCAATATGCAGAGCAGATATTCATTAATAAACAAATTGATGCAAGTATGAATGAATTATGTGCAAAAGTATATATATTGTTTCTAATGACAGGCATGTTTTTATATATAATTGCATGTTTTCATATAATAATATTGTATAATAACGTATTATTATTTCTAGTGACAGGTATGTTTTGGTACTTTAGAAATATTTTCTCACAGATCGCATAAAGAAAGAGTAGGCAAGTTAGAAGCAAGTGGTGGAAATTCAGATGATGATGAGTACATGAACTGAGAATCTTTTTTTTTTTTTGGCATAGGGTGCATGTGCTCTCCAGAAAGATACAGAGACAGAAAGTAAAAAACCACAGTCCCTTCTCCTCCATTCTCCTCCATTCTCCTCTTGGGATCTTGGGCACACACACACATGTGCCTAGCATGAGTTTAAGCCACCGGGTTCAGGACTCGAACCGTGGTTGACCACGTGGGAGTCCAGCAACATAGCCATTACGCCAACTGCTGGTCCCAAGAAAAATCTTAATTTTCTGATGCTTTAACGTCTAGACAATAATCATCATTGCTCTATGATAAGGAGAAATCATAGTAGTCAAGGAATAAAGACTAACCTAAAAGTATAAAGAAACCAGAGAAACTTGAAATATTTAATTCCATTTCTATTTTCTGTGGTGTTTGGCTTTTTGGGGGGGGTTATATTTAAGAAAAACCTTTCTTTTCTTCACTCCTATAGTCTTTGGCTGTGTAGTATCTATAAACAGTTGGCGTTCAGTTCATGATTGTTAAACTATCAAATAAGCCACATAGAAATAGTAAAAACTCCTTGTAACCAAATAAAACAAGAAAGAAATTCACAACCCTGAGTTTACAACTATGTATTTTATGTTATACATATATTTTTTCTATTTTTATTTCTTCCTTTTTCTCCTGTTTTTCATTTGTTTTGTTTTACTGGTTTGATCAAATGGTTTTCCTTCCATTTCCTCCCTTGTAAGTTCACATTTTCCTTTTTTATTAAATTGCAACCTCTTTCCCCTCTTCTCATCATTAATCTTATTTGCCTTTTATTACTTGAAAACAAGACGCTATTTTGTCGACATGATATGCTATTTCTTCACTGAGAGCCTCTCTTTCTCTTCTGTTTCTTTTCTGGCTCAGTAAAATGTCCCCTTTGAATATGTTTACTTCTCTATTACGTCCTACCATCCCTAGTTTCTAGATTTCAATTAGACAATTTAGTACTTTAAATCCTGTGCTATTTTTTAATTTTACCTGAAGTGTATTATTGAACAATTAGACAATTTAGCACTTTAAATCCTGTGCTATTTTTTAATTTTACCTGAAGTGTATTATTGAAGAGTTTTAAACATGAGGTAGAAATGGTCAAATTTATATTTCTACTATGGACTACTACTCAGCCATTAAAAAAAAATGAAGCCATGACATTTGATAGAAAGTTGATGAATATGGAAGATTTAATGCTAAGTGAAGCAAGCCAGACTATGAAAGAGAGCCATTGTATGTTCCCACTTAATGTATGATGAAGGTCTGCACTTTATAGCAGAAACTGAAAGACTGAAAGATATAAAGGCAGAGAAAGCGACAGAGGATACTAGAAACAGTGTGGGAATAGTGTGAACAATGAGGGGCCGCAGGAAGGGAATTAAGTGGAGGGAAGAAAATCATTTAATGGATGCAAAAATGTAAAATTATTTGTTGATGATAATGGATGTGTTAATATGCAGTATACTTATGCTCAGAAAATCCATTTGTGTGCTGTAAAGATGTATAGTAATTAAATATAAGAAATAAAAATCTGAGGGACCAGCAGGTAGCATGGTGATTAAAGAGTTGGACATTCCCATGTAGATGACCACAGTTTAAGTCCTTGACCTGGTGGCTTGCTTTCTCACTTTCTCTCTCTCTTGATGTCTGTGTGTCTCTCTCTCTGGTCAAAGTAAAATAAATGAATGAATAAATAAGGTTTTTTTAAAAAGAAATAAAAATTTTGAGGATAAAAAAACACACTACTTCAGAGAAGAAGTTTAGAAGAAGGCAGACATATTATAAGGTCCACATTTCCAGATTATCCAATATGCAGAGCAGATATTCATTAATAAACAAATTGATGCAAGTATGAATGAATTATGTGCAAAAGTATATATATTGTTTCTAATGACAGGCATGTTTTTATATATAATTGCATGTTTTCATATAATAATATTGTATAATAACGTATTATTATTTCTAGTGACAGGTATGTTTTGGTACTTTAGAAATATTTTCTCACAGATCGCATAAAGAAAGAGTAGGCAAGTTAGAAGCAAGTGGTGGAAATTCAGATGATGATGAGTACATGAACTGAGAATCTTTTTTTTTTTTTGGCATAGGGTGCATGTGCTCTCCAGAAAGATACAGAGACAGAAAGTAAAAAACCACAGTCCCTTCTCCTCCATTCTCCTCCATTCTCCTCTTGGGATCTTGGGCACACACACACATGTGCCTAGCATGAGTTTAAGCCACCGGGTTCAGGACTCGAACCGTGGTTGACCACGTGGGAGTCCAGCAACATAGCCATTACGCCAACTGCTGGTCCCAAGAAAAATCTTAATTTTCTGATGCTTTAACGTCTAGACAATAATCATCATTGCTCTATGATAAGGAGAAATCATAGTAGTCAAGGAATAAAGACTAACCTAAAAGTATAAAGAAACCAGAGAAACTTGAAATATTTAATTCCATTTCTATTTTCTGTGGTGTTTGGCTTTTTGGGGGGGGTTATATTTAAGAAAAACCTTTCTTTTCTTCACTCCTATAGTCTTTGGCTGTGTAGTATCTATAAACAGTTGGCGTTCAGTTCATGATTGTTAAACTATCAAATAAGCCACATAGAAATAGTAAAAACTCCTTGTAACCAAATAAAACAAGAAAGAAATTCACAACCCTGAGTTTACAACTATGTAGCATATGTCTATGAAAAGACAAGAGTAGAATACTTAGAACGCTAACTTCCCTGTAAGAGTGAGGCTATGACGTTTATTCTTCACTCTTTTTATGATACGAGAAATCCTAACAGGACTCTGAAAGGGACTTCTCCAGTCTACAAACTAAGACTGAGAACAATAGCTTTTAAATGCTCATATGTTCTCATAAAGATTCTAAACTTCCTGGCTTTTCTACCTCTAGTCTCTCTATACAAAAGAAAATATGAGAATGGGAAGACCATTACAGGAGATTTCTTTGGAGAGATTTACTGGAGTATTGCACTTTTCCCAGTCATCTTCAAAGAGATGGTTCAGGAATCCCTCTCATGGAGCCTGCTGTAGACCCATGAAGTTTGAAGGATACAAACCCATACCTGACTTTGGCTCAGAAGACTATAAAGTAAGGACTGTGAGCTGAAAGATCTCTAGTGGAAGTAGCCTACACTTCTGGAGTTTAGCAAGGCATATATTTCCAGCACCACCCATGAAAAAGAGTAGACACAACAAAAAGGCAGCCAAGTGTGATCTGTCCTGGGATGTCCTCACTCCAAGATCAGTGAGAAGTGTCCTAGCAGAAGCAAGAGTCATTGAGCCACTGCGTTACATACCTCCATATGAGATGTGGTGGTACCGAGAGGTGGGCCACAGCAGAACAATCTGAGAGAGGAAGGTCACCGGGAATCATAGAACCTGCAAAAGTGCCCATGAGAGGGAACCATCACTTAGACCATGGAGCCAGATAACAAGGAACAAGAAGAGAAAAGACCCTTTTTCTCCCTTTGCAGGTATTGAAGCAAGCTTGGTTAAGACTATTGAGGCTGGGGGCAAATTTTAAGATACATGAGAGACTGAAAATTTTTACCTAGTATAAACTGGACCTTTTATTATAATTTTAAAAAATCCATCTGTTTTAATTTTTAGATTAATTTTACATTTTACATAACATCCCCATCATGATGTGTAGAATATATATATATATTTTTTCAACAGACCTGCTTTTAATATCTGAGAATAGGGACCAGTAGTTGGCATAATGTCTATGTCGCTGGACTACCATGTAGTTGCTCAGGGAGCGACATGTACATGCATGTACATAAATATTGCATGAGAATTTCTTTCTTTCTTTCTTTCTTTCTTTCTTTCTTTCTTTCTTTTTTTTTTTGTGAGAGAAATTTTTGGTATAGACTGCATGTGCTCATATGCAGAGACAGAGACAGAAAGCAAGAAGTCAACACCCAGGGGGAACCAGCAGTTAGCGTAATGGCGATGTCGCTGGATTCCCATGTAGTCAACCGCGGTTCGTGTCCTGGACCCGGTGGCTTAAAACTCACGCCGGGCGCGTGTGCGTGCGTGCCCAAGATCCCGAGAGGAGAATGGAGGAGAAGGGATTGCGGCGTGACCATCCCCCCTGGGGGATGATTTCTTGCTTTCTGTCTCTATGTCTCTCTCTGTCTGTCTGGCGAGCGCACGCGCCCTGCAGTGAAAATCTCTCAAAAAAAAAAAAAGAAGAAGAAGAAAAAGTCAACACCAAGGGAGGATGGCCATGCTAAAATCCCTCCTCCTCCATTCTCCTTTCAGGAGTTTGGGTACACAAGCACAAGCACCTGGCATGATTTTTAAGCTGCCAGGTCCTGGATTCATACCACAGTGAGCTACTTGGGAGTCCAGCACTTTAACCACTATGCCACCTGCTGGCCCTGAGAAACAGTGTTTCTTAAAAGACCAACACAAAAGTACTAAGTGTCTCCATTTTAAAGAATAGAAGGAAGAAAGAGATCTGTGGAAATTTTTATTTTTTTTTCTCTTTTTTTGATCAGAGGATGCCTATACTAGCTAGAGAAAGACAGAGAGATGGGGGGCAAATGGGGAAAGCACCTCCCCAATGGGGCATGGTCACACTGCAGTCCTTCTCCATTTCTCCCTCCTGTCAAGACTTGGATCACAAGTGCATACTTGGTGTGTTTTTTAAGCCACCAGGCAGGGATTTGATCCATGGTGGGCTATGCAGGATCTGGCTCCATTAACTGATACATGATGCAGCCAGTCCAGAAATATTTTTTAAGTTTATTTATTTTATTCATGATAGAGAACACACACATATGGGTGTGTGGATGTGTGTGAGAGAGAGAGGGAGAGCAAAAAGCACCTTCAACAGGTCCTGGTAGTGCCATGATCCCATTCCCTTCAGCTCATCAAGATCTTGGGCACACACATGCCATGTGTGTTTGAGGTCAACAGAGTTGAGGATCCAAACCTTCAGTTGACTTATGGCTTCTAGTACTGCAGTTCAGTATACTACTGCCTGTACCATCAAGACGGGGCCATGTGAGAAATCTTGATATAAAAAGTTGGTATAAAAGTCAAGGGAATAAAGGGAACCAGCGGTTAGCATAATGGCTATGTCACTGGACTCCCATGTAGTCGACCGCGGTTTGTGTCCCGGACCTGGTGGCTTAAAACTCACGCTGGGCGCATGTGCGTGCGTGCCCAAGATCCCGAGAGGAGAATGGAGGAGAAGGGATTGCGGCGTGACCATCCCCCTTGGGGGGTGATTTCTTGCTTTCTGTCTCTATGTCTCTGTCTGTCTGTCTGGCGAGCGCATGCGCCCTATAGTGAAAAAAACCTCTCAAAAAAAAAAAAAAAGTGAAGGGAATAAAGAAAGAATCCAATCACCATGCATTATTCCTGCCCTATGCCAGCACCCCATTTGTCTCTCTACTATCTGTCCCTACTCCAAGCCCAGAAGTCTAATTTCCAAGAACTGTTTCACTTTCAGCCCCTTGCCTTTGGTGGAGGCCAGCCAATTAGCGGCATTAGTAGTGAAGTGAAAGGAGGGAGGAGATAGATACTGGAGTACTTATTCCCTGTCCCTCCCTCCTTCCGCCAGGCCAAGGGTTTAGGCAGTGGCTATATTCCCTTAGATTTCTCTAGGTTCCTTTATATCCATACAAGTTTTCTAGGAAGGTTCTTCCTAAAGGATACAGTCTACACTGATTCCAGCAATATCACTTTCAGGGCAAGGGATGATCAGGACTTCCCATGGTTTATTCCTGGGTCCTTACCATCCCCCATTGACTTCTTTCCTTGTCCTCACCTCTTTGAAGAGAACTTTTGTTAAATTCTACCTGTTTAATCTCTTATGTAAACTGTTTGGTTCTTTGCAGGATCTAATCAAAATAGTACCTATTTTCAAGATCTCTTAGGGAGGAAGCAAGGTAATTCTTTTCCAAAAGCTTTACTGCAACCAATGACAGTCAAGTGTATCGATGTGCCCAGCATGGTACAGGCACTGTGGAGTGGGTGATGGAGGTACGAGATTTCTGCAGCATAATAGTAATCTTGGAATCCCACATATAATGACAGAGTAATGACCCAAGAAGAATAATTCTTACCCTAATTATTTCATAGGATTGTTACAGGAAGGAAAGCCTTTAACAGTCACTCCTAAGGCCTGTACAGACCCTGTACTGACCCTCACTCCTCGTTCCTCAAACCCAAAAGACTTAACTGTAGCTTTGCCTCTGCCACCTTCTTTCCAGATATTTGAACGATTGTTCACTTTTCTAGATTGTCCACTGCTTCCAGACCGCATATAAGCCACATAATATAAAGTTATCTGATGGAGACACCACAAGCGTATGCATTTTGTCGACTGTAGGAAAACACTTAGACTAATTCAGATAGAAAACTCACCAGGCATAGAACTAGCTGAAGTTGTTTCATTGCCATTCAAAAGCTCTACGCTGTTCTGAGTTTCCAAAACCATAGCCACGTCAACTCTTCCCTTGCTCCCTCCCTCCCTCCCACCCTCCCTCCTTCCCTCCCTCCCTTCCTTCCTTCCTTCCTTCCTTCCTTCCTTCCTTCCTTCCTTCCTTCCTTTCTTTCCTTCTTTTATAAAAGAGGTCATTGCCTTAGAGTGCCTGTGCTTACTAGAGAGAGAGAGAGAGAGAGAGAGAGAGTGAAAGGGAACATGAGAAACCCCCCTCTAAGGGGATGGCCACACAGCAACCCTTTCTCCTCCAATCTCCTCCTGGTATCTTGGGCATACACCCAGCATGAGTTTCAAGCCACCAGATTTGGGATTTGAACCATGATCAGCCATGTGCAAGTCCACAAATATAACCAGTACATGCTGGCCTGAGCCATGTCAACTCTCAGCAATCAGGAATGGCAGAGACAAGATTAGGTAATGGTCTCTAAACATCCATTTGCTGATATTACCTACTCTTAATGAGGCTTTTTAAATGTGTACATAGTTTTAAACCACCCAGAAGTTTTTTAATGTTTGTGTTTTCAAGGCCTATCTGGGCATATTAATTTTCCATTGCAATAAACTCAATTGGTTCTCTTAGATGCCTCAATATTTAAAGATCAATACATGCCAGCAAGGAGTTTGCTCACTTTTCATTTGCCCTTTAATTTTTAATCTATGTGGTTCTTAAGAAAGAAATTTAATATATTGATTTAAAATTTGGTTCAATGAAAAATCAGCTCCCTCTGGGCAGCAGCTTTAAATTATTCATCAGTGCATTTATTGAGCCACTCCTAAGGGCCTAAATCTCTGTTAGGTGGTGGCATGTTATTCAGCAACTTTCCTCTGCAAAGTGCGAAGAAGATGCTCACGCATTAGAATGAGTGGAATGCTTCCAGAATGGAATGAACTTTCCTGAAGATTTGCACTGAGTATGTGTACTTCCATAAATAGGAAAATAAATAAGGCTACTTCAGAAAAGAAGAATGACCAAAGAAAATGGGTAAAACTTTTGGCCCTAACCATCAGTACCTTTTCCTTTTTTCTTGGCACTTCCTTCCTTAATAATAGCTCTCTGATAGTTCCAAGTTTTATTCCATAGGCAAGAACTAATTAAGCTTTGAGAAAATCATTTGGAGGGGCCAGCAGGTGGTAGAGTGGTTAAGGCGCTGAACTCCCATATGGTCAACCATGGTTGGCGTCCCAGACCCAGCAGCTTGAAACATTGTGTATGTGTGCGTGTGTGTGGGTGTGTGTGGGTGGGTGTGAGTGCCCAAAATCCTGGGAGAAAAAAGGAGGAGAAGGGATTGTAGTATGATCATCCCTCCCAGGGGGTGATTTTTTCTTTTCCCGTGCCTTTCCCTGGGTCTCCAGCAAGTGCATGTACCCTAGAGCAAAAATCTCTCTTAAAAAAATAATCAATTAAATAATTCATTTAGATAAGCTCTTCAAATTATATGCCATGTCTTTAAAAGAAGTCTATCATTTATTCAACAAACATGTATCCATCCCCATCTATGTAATATTCAATGAAGTAACACACAAAGGACCCATGGTAAGTTACCTGATCATTAGATGGTGTCTTCAAAAAATTCAGGAAAAGATCTAGTTCAAAAAATCTATACATAGACTTCATAACTTTTTTGCACCAAAAAAGCTTGTACTTTAATCTCATCTTTCTATTGAACTTCATGAGGTCTCCATATAAGTGTTAGTTATATGATGAAGATAGTCATCATGAGGATGATGATTTCTCTAAGTATCGTGCTAACTGCAAAGACATTTGTGAACAAGAATGATTTAGCCCCTGCCCTGACTTGCCTTTCTTTCAGGTTAAACGAGGACAGAAAACATACACACACACACACACACACACACACACACACACACACACAATAAAAACAAGGAAGAGCCACCAGCAGTTGGCGTAATGGCTATGTCGCTGAACTCCCATGTAGCTGACCATGGTTCAAGTCCCAGACCCAGTGGCTTAAAACTCACGCCAGGCACGTGTGCATGCGTGCCCAAGATCCCGAGAGGAGAATGAAGGAGAAGGGATTGTGGCATGTCCATTTCCCCCCCCCAGGGGATGATTTCTAGCTTTCAGTCTCTCTGTCTCTCTCTGTCTTTCTGGGGAGTGCACGCGCCCTATAGCAAAAACCTCTCAAAAAATAAATAAATAAACAAGGAAGATAATAATGGGGAGATAAGTGCTATGAAGAAAACAAATAGGGTTTTTTTGATAGAAAAAGTGGGCATGTATTTTTACAGGATTGAGTTTCCTGCAAAGGTTTGAACCACTGGATTTGAGGTCATTTCCTTCTTTAAAAATACCCTGTCTTGAAAACAAAGAAACAAACAAACAA
The DNA here is from genome assembly GCF_000334495.1 of Tupaia belangeri chinensis. Classification (NCBI taxonomy): domain Eukaryota; kingdom Metazoa; phylum Chordata; class Mammalia; order Scandentia; family Tupaiidae; genus Tupaia; species Tupaia belangeri. The sequence goes on from NW_006159858.1 coordinate 2,000,962, forward strand.
AAGAGTATCCTTTGAAACCCTCTTATTTAAAACATGTGTTTATTCCTCTTAAGAATACCTAGTAATTGCTCCCTTCTTCTTTCACTTGGTTTGCATCTATATTTACTAACTTTATTTATCAGGAGCAGAATGCAATCTTAAGAATCACCTTCTAGGAGGGAGGATGGGACATACCAAAAATTACCCTCCCCCAGTGAAGAAACTGAGATAGCAAATATAAATTCTAAATAGAATCCATCATTCCCACTCCATCCTAAATTAGTCATTTGATTCACTTTTCTCTCCCCCTTCTTTTTTCCACTGAGTGTAACCCAATTACTAAACAGTTTAGAAGAAAATCCTAATGAAGTAAAAGTACTGGTTAAAGGGGAAAGAAAATTAGACTTTGAAGTACAACCCCAAAGGCTGATTTTTTTTTTCTTTCTGTTTCTTTGCAAGCATGATGTTTTTGCGTAATTTAATTGGCTCATTTCTCATTCGTTGTCATCTCTTTCTTGTTTCCTAGCTGAGGGGCAGACCACTGTACTTTACGCCATTGTTTTAACCTCTATAAAAGGCCTTATTATGCATACCTCGTCATAAGTAATATCAAAATCCATAATCCTTACCTTCAACTGAGTTCAATATAATTGGACTTAAAACAACCAATTATGTCCTCAATCCAGTCAATGTGTAAGGTGAAGAATGCAATTTCCCTGGAGGAAACAGGAACACCCGGATTCTATAAAATACTTTTAAAGGAATTTGATAATTGTTTGTATTCCCTGCCAGTCCTATTTCCCCCTGCACCTCCCTAAGCACAGGAGATTCCTATCATACCATGTTACCCACCATCCCCCGAACACACCCTGTATCTCCCTCAGCAGAGCTTTTGTTCCGTTCCGTTTTCCTCTGCAGAGATTGCCTTTCTTCCTCCCCGCAATTTCCCTTCAGAAATCCAACTCGTCCTTCCAAGCCCAGCTCAGATGTTACCTCCTTCTTAAAGCAAGCCTCCCTCAGTCTCAGAATGATTCTTTCTCCTTTTGGGGGCGCATGTAATACCAGACATCTCTTTTCACACTGTGCTTGACGTGATAGGTATTTTTTTGCTCTTTACTGTTTCGTTCTATACTTTGCAAGTCCTTGAAGGACAGGAATTTTGAAATTTATCTTTGTATCCCTCCAGCCCCTCATGTAATGCCTTGAAATGTAGGTAGCATTCCATAATTGTGTTAACGAATACATAATCAACCAGTCTACATACTGTATCCATTGTGGCTCTCTAATGTTCAGAATCCTTGTGAAGGTAAAATATATTTCTTTCTCCCCGAGAAAAGAATTGCTAATAGACATTTTTTTCCTGCTCACATTTATAGGAAAATATAAAGCCTTGTGCAGAGGAAGAATCTAATGTTGACTTTTTTCTCCCCTGCAGCAATTCCATGTCTATAAAACCATTTTCCTCTAATCATCGCAATGAACGTGTAATGTGCCCTGGTAAACACTTCTGTCTGATGCGAACCTTGCCTAATGCAGTCAGCTTTCCAGCCAGGAATTTTCATTAAGCAGTACACTGTGCTGGGAGCTGTATTATGTATGTGCATGAGTAGGAGTTTGACTCTTTTATTGGCACTTATAAGATGGTTTCAGAGTAGTAGTATTTTCCACCTCTTTAATTATTGAATGTTAAGATAATTTTAATATATGTTTATTGAGTGGCTATTTCTTTTTAATTAATTCCAGACTCTAGAGGAGTCTCTTAGCTCACATGAATTCATGATCTCCAACCTGGGAACCAGGTAGACACTGAAGTCATTGAATCAAAGAATGCGCTTCTCCCTCCCTAATATTTGTAAAAAACTTAGAGCGCACCCACACAAAATAAGTAGTTTTTAAGCTACTTCACCAGTTAAGCTAGTATAAAAACAGAGCAGAACATTCAGTTTTTACATGTGTTAGGCTGATCACCAAACTAGATTAGCTTTACAATGACAGGCATTTTTCTTTATGAACCAGCTGAATGGAAATGTCCCAGTTATTAATATAAAAACACTGGCAAGAAGCTGAGCTTTTGGACCCCCTTCTCAGATGGATAGGCCCTCCCTATGGCATTTGGCTGGGTTACCTCCCTTTCTAGCTATGACATTCTCAGACAAGCCCTGGCTCACGCTATCCACCATGGATCCAGTGACTGTTCTGGTTCGTCTCCCACGAAGTGTGCCCTGAGTTGAAGCTGTGTTGCGGCAGCTCCACTCTTCAGAAGAGGCCCGGCTCCCAAGGCTTTGGAAAACTTGTGATACTGCAGAACCCTGCAGACGTTTCCCTCCAAGCTTAAGACTTTCTTGTCCAAAAATAACCAGACAGGCAGGTTTGAATCTAGGAAACTTTTTAGCTCATAGACATATTTAATAATGGAAACACTGGTCCAAAATGTCCTACAGAGACTTCTGCTTTGGAAATGGTTTTATTTATACATAACTACAAAAACACCATTTCTGAAATACTTATGTGAGGCCCCGTATTGAATCTTTTTGTAACTTCTGGAAAAGTTCTTTCAACTGGCAAAATCAAAAGCTTTTCTGTTTTTCTTCAACAACCATCTCTATAAGCGTAACCAAGACTACCAAAGAAAGAAAAGAGAAAAAAACGGTAAAATAGAACCTGTTTACCTACTTATGAGTTGATGCTTCATTGATAGTATTTTTTCCTTTCTTTTCTTCTCCAGAAAATCTAGGCGTATTTTGTCTTTTTTTGTTTGTTTTTCAGGTACAGTTCTTTATTTAAGCAAAAAATGGTTGCGGATATTTTTATTTCATTCCATATTTAACAATGCTGTGTCATTATTGTTGCCATTGCTCTACTTAAAACAGGTGTCATAATTCTTTACATTCCAAAGGAGTTTTGGATTCCCTGGGAATCTTACAAAATGTTTAAATCTCATTAAATACAAAAAATACTCTTTTTAATCAGCAGAATGTAAGCCCGTCCATTTTTCACTTTCTAACACCAACTTAATTGACTCAAATCTCAGGTCCACTATTACTACTCCATTGCTAGGGGGGAAAAAAAGGCAACATTTTCCTGTAGCAAACACAGCAGGGGCTTGAGACCAAAACAGGAGAAACAGGAAGAAGCTCTCATTCATTAGGCCTTTATTATGTTCCAGGCTGGTGTGAAAACACAGTAGTGAGTAAGACTCGGCCTTTAATAAGCCCAGAGGAGAAACAGATCTGTGCTGTAAATATGTGGGCTTGGTGTGCTGGCTCTGCTGCTCTGGCTGCAAACTTTATCTAATTTCACAAAGCCTTTATGTTCTCATCTGCAAGATTGGGCAATGAATTCTTGCTTTCTTACGGTCAAGATTATTGGTAGAATCAAGTGACCCATGTTATAAATAAAAGTACTTTGCAAACTATAAAAGGTCAGGGAAACATCAAAATTACTTTAAAAAAGATCCCGGGGTGGGGGAGGGGAGGGGAGGAGAGGTGTGGCCATCCTTCTAGAGGGTGATTTCTCACTTTCCCTCTCACTGTCCCTCTCTCTTTCTCTGGCAAGAGCATGCACCCTATGGCAAAAGCCATTAGGAAAAAAGGAGAAATGAACTAAAGCTACTTTAATAGTAAACCTCTATGATTTCTTATAGGTTACAACATATGCTTTTATTTTCCTAATTGCTGTTAAGAGGCGTTGACAGCAGCAGAGGGATTTTCTGTCAATTCTTCTGAAGGTTTTGGTGAAGAGGATTATCAAAAGGCAGAACTACTGAACATATGTTCTATTACCTCTTGTACAGGCAGGACCAGCATATAGTAGCACAGTACCTCCCAAGTGCCAGCCAGGCACTGGAAAAGGCCTGCCCCGTGTGTGTTCTCTCTAGCTGTGGGCAATTCCCGGTAACACTGGCTCTCAACACAAACAGATCCTCCAACATGCATAATGACTCAAACAATAGAAGTTTATTTCTTGTTAATGGAAAGACCAAGGTGCTACAAAATGTCAGCAATACTTGAGCACCAACCTAGTTCCATCTTCTGGCTCCACCATCTTCGACACAAGAGTTCCCAAGGTGAGTAGTCTCCATGAGGCCAGAAGAAAGGGAAGAAGAAAGCAAGAAAACTCACTCCACCTAGAAGTGATACGCACATAAATCACCTCTGCTTACACTCCACTAGTGAGGACTCATCACATGGTCTTGCCTGCGTGCAAGAGGAGCTAGGCATTATAGCCCCTGGGTGCACGGCCATGACTCTGTAACATGGAAGGGGATCACTAATGTTGGTAGACAACTTGTTTTGAAGTCTCTGCTACAATATCACTTACACGAAAACCCTAAAGAATCTCAGAGCCGTGGTGAAGGGTACCTTAGAAGTCATCTATTTCAGCATTTCTCAAATTTTTTTGACTCCTGAACTACAGACTGAAATACATTTTATATCATAATCCAGAACACCACTATGTGTGGGTATATGAGACAAAAGTTACATAACATAATACTAATTCCGAAGCCAGCAGGTAGTACGGTGGTTAAGACACTGGACTCCTCCATAGCCAACTGTGGTTTGAGTCTCAAATCTAGTGACTTGCTTTCTCACATTCTCTCCCTGCCCCCCTTCGTCTCTCTCGGGTAAGCATCTGTGCCCTAAGCAAATTAAAATAATAATAATAAGTAAAATTCAATATATGAATCCCTATTAAAAATTATATTATTATATTTTCTCTATGCACAATGCATTTACTTTCTCCTCTTGAATTTCATTCTATTTATTTGTTATTTTTTACTGCTGGCTTTGATACACTAACTTGATTTCTCAAGTTATTCTTAGGTAGTGGCTCACATTTAGATCTAGCTCGTCACTTTAGAAATGGTTACACGAGGCTTAAAGGGTTAGGTGATGTATTGGACATCACAGATACTTCCAGCAGTTTTGGGTCCGCCCCTATGAGCACTACACATTAACCCAGGAATTCCTGTTTTAAAAGAATATACGTATTCTTGTTTCAACTTCTGATGCAGAGATCTTTGCTGAAAGTATTTTAATATATTTGATGGAGGCATAGATTTACATGCAAATTATTATTGAATAATATATTGTTCTCTAAACCTCCATAGCCACTCCTCATCTAATGACCTACCTGTCTAACGACTACTTGGACTGGTTCTTCAACATGAGAAGTCCCCTTCCTCAGTCTGTGTGAGTCTCCAAAAATCCCCTTTCTCTGTTTTTGTATCATTCTTGCAGTCAGGTAATGTTCATTATGTAAAGCATCATAACCATACAAGATTACATATTTTGGTTATAAATTTGTACTTCATTGGGCATCGACAGTAGTATTCAAAATAGATAAAATGATTGCATCAGATTTATATTATTGTGTTACAATGTGTTTTGTTGCTTTCTGGTGTTTTCTACTGTATGCTTTTTGTATGGATAGAAATACGTTATTCTAGTGTGGTGTCACGTGATATCTATTGAAAAATACATACCCTGTGGCACCACAACACACCATAAGACATCTGCCTTTAAGCTCCTTGCTTAATTGACCAATTTACTTAATGACCTAGCTGTAGAAACAGAACTCGGCCTTACATGAGGAGTGCCTGTATATTTTTTACTTTTTTCTTTTTAGAGGTTTTTGCTATAGGGCGCGTGCGCTCACCAGACATACAGAGAGAGACAGAGAGACAGAAAGCAAGAAATCATCCCCCAGGGGGGATGGCCACGCCGCAATCCTTTCTCCTCCATTCTCCTCTCGGGATCTTGGGCATGCACGCACACGTGCCCGGCGTGAGTTTTAAGCCATGGGGTCCAGGACACAAACCACGGTTGACTACATGGGAGTCCAGCAACATAGCCATTACGCTAACTGCTGGTCCCAGGAGTGCCTGTATATTTTTTAAAGTTGGAGATGACCACCTATAAAAATATCAATAGTACTTTATTTAGATAGCTTGAATCTTGAGTTAATTGGGAAATGAGAATTCAATTTTGGTTTCCCTTTATGCACCTGTCTCAATACTAAACTCAATTTGTCTTTTAAAAATATGTGAATTCTAAAAGATTCTTGCCTCAGAAATTCTACATTTACTTTAAAATTTCCACCTTAAAAAATCCTTCTTAGTACCAGTAGTGGCACAATGGTTAAATTGCTGGACTTCCACATAGTTGACTGCAGTTCAAGTCCTGGACTTGGTGGCTTAAAAACTCATGCTTGGTGCATGTGTGTTTGTGCCCAAGATCCCAAGGGGAGAATGGAGGAGGAAGGATTGCAGCATAGCCATCCCTCCTTGTGGGGTGATTTCTTGCTCTCCGCCCTCCAAAGAGCACATGCTCCCTATAGCAAAAATCTCTCTTAAAACAAAAAGAAAAAAGAAAAACAAATAAACAAAAACCCTCTGAATACATAGGTAAACAAACCTTTAAAATGATATTTGTGTTTCTTTCTTTTCTCACAATGTTATTTTCACATTACAGAGCCTCTCAGAGGTGTAACTAAAGAGTAGTATTTGGAGACTGAATAATGCCATCCTGATGAGAAACACAGCCATCTTGGTTTTAAAGGAAGAATGATTATTAATAAGTAAAACATCTCTGAAATGAATACACCCTCTTTAAATTTAGTTGTATTGTTATTTTTCTTACATTCTGTGCAAAGATTATAATGTTCTTATGATCTCTTGCCAACATTTTTTATTAACAAGATTATGTGGGAGGGAGAGTACTTTTTTGAGCACACATCACAGAATTGAACAACACCGGATAATTAATATTATAAATAGAGAGTATTTACTTGTATGAGAAAGCTGCTAGGTGTGGGTTCCAGCTGGCTAGGTGAGTGTTTACTCAACTGAGAAACCCACTCTGTAGGCACAATAGTGGCATTGTGTAGAGGGGAGGGATAGGAAAGAAGCTTAGGTGACTACTCTAGGAGGAAAGATTCCTGTCATTTCCTCGAAGTTACTAAGAATGGCTCCTGCCCCTGGAATTTGACTTAATTTCTGGTGGCATCAGTGTGCTATCAAGTAGTGGAAGAAAAGAGTGAAGCTAGCAACTGGGCTTTGGGCTTGGACAGACCTGGTTTCAAATCCCGGCTTCCTCTTCCCATCTAAGTGACTTTGAGCAATTTGCTTAACTCCTCTAAATCCTTGATTAATTCATCTGAAAAGCAGGAATACCCACATTGCAGGGTGTTAAATGGATTAAATGAAATAACGCATGCAAAATACTTGGTAAAATGTTTGGCTATGAAAAATGTACAATAAATGCTAAAATTAAATTTCAGGACTCAAAAAGAAATTTCATGAGCAACTATGAGGGTAATTTAAATCACTCATGAGCAGATCTCTTTGGACTAGAGAAGCATTATTATTTTTGTAAAATTTCCTATTTATTTTAAAAGGCCTTAACGGGCTGAATCAGTCCTCTCTGAAATGTAATGGAAAGTCCCTTTACTGGCATCACGGGGCAAAATAAAACCCCAGAGTAGTATATATTTAAGAAAAAAGAGATACACCATCAACCTGATGTAGCAAGATACCTATCGCATTCCAGAGTGTTTTTCACTTAAATGTGTCTCCAGTTGTTTTTCTCTATTAATCATTTGCTGGCCCAGAATCTCTGACAAGAAAAACTCTATGGGGCGTTACCAGAGTTCAGCACCACAAACCTCAACAGCTTCATCGTTCCTAGTTTGTTGATTTGATGCACTTAAAGGTAAGTCTCTCCACATTGTCAAAGAATCTGGAGAACTAAACAACACTAAGTAAATTCACGTTATCCTAGCTTCTCTCTCAGGTAATCTTCGACGTTAGAAAATTGAGACAATTATCCAGATACAAGTCACTCTCCCTCCCAGGGGAGGAAATCAGGGCTTCTTGTCTGCATGGCCTCCTTGCTGTTGTCTGGCTGATAAAATCTAGTTTCTTTTTCTGGTGCTTAAGGTATTCAAGTCTTGTCAATGTAAAAACTTGTGAACTTGGAAAATTATTTCCTATGTAAATGCATTACTTATTTTGATTTAATCTACTATACATCTGTATATATCATGTTTTCTGCCTTTTG
>NW_006159858.1:2013005-2019599 GCF_000334495.1 Tupaia belangeri chinensis
CATCTGTATATATCATGTTTTCTGCCTTTTGGGGGCACTTTTATTTTTCACTCTCAGGACAAACTAACAGTGATTGAATATTTGTTAGTAAATTGTAATTCCTATGTCATATAACATTCATTTGCCCCCATGAAAGTACTTTATTTCAAAGGTGATTTCCCACAAAATTCTAACTGAACCCTTTAACAATTATAATGCTAGAACTTTAACTATTTTGTTCTTCACTCTATCTTCAATTCCTAGAACTGTGCCTGGTACATAAGGTGAGCTGAATAATTATTAGTGGAATATAATAATTTTTAAAACTAATAGTAGACATAGTTTTCCTTAAAAAGCCTAATTTCTAACTAAAATTTTCTATAAAATCACATGGAATCAAAATATTTATATAATAATTATTACTCATTAAAATAAAACTGTTAATGTAATGCTATTGGTTACCATGCATTTTTCAAGACTCAATAACATACAACTGAACAGAATGATCAAACATATTCCTTTACATAAATAAATCTTTGATTCTCAAAGTTCCAAGTAAAAACCATCAGGCACTATAAACTATTTTGATCAACTGAAACGATTCCTCTGCTCCAGGAACTGCTCCAACGAACAGAATTTTCCTGTTTGCAATTTTCAGTTGGCAGATGAGAAACGCATGAGGCTTTATCCAAATGGAAAACTCAGTCATTCTTGGTAAAGTAGAGGGGAAAAAAAAAAAAAAAAAAACAACTCGTCAGCTCTAAGAATTTGTCACTGGGGAGAATATTAAACTGATGCAACTTATTTCTTTGAATAGGAACAAGGTATAGACCAACTTCTAATTTTCACATTTAACTGGACTCTCATCACTATTATCTTTTCTTATCATTCCCTAGTTCTCCTGCAACATATAGTCATAGTCAGCCACCACATACACACATATACACACACACAGATGGCTTCTGGGAATTTGTGATGGGATTGGATGACTAGAAGGTGGGGAGAGGTTCTCTCTCACCTGTGTCTACAGCCAGTCTGGCTCAGCCTAGGATCTGTGGAGAAGTGAGGTAAAGGCAGCTCTTGTGACTTTCCTTCTGGTCGGTTTACTCCTCACCCTCTGCCTTCCAGTTGCATGGCAAAATGCACATGGTGGATCAACGCAGATGTCCTCCTGGGAGGAAAAGCAGTATTTACACAATTATTACTGAGCTGAATCCCAAACCAGTTAAGGTTTCAGTTGTCTGTTTTGTTTTAAATCATTGAGAGAATGCTCAGGAAGCACTTTGGAAACCAACCACAGGGAGAAGGGACATGGACAAATATGGTGGTTCTCAGACTTTTGGGCTTCAGGGAAGCCCAAAAGAAATATGTCCCAAATAAGTTGGAGAATGAAGAGACAGTCGCCAACTTTTATTTTGCCAAGTAAGACATTACAACAATTTGGGCCAGCAGGGGCTGCAGAGATTAAGACTGCTGGATTCCACATGGCCAAATGGGTTGCTGAGTCCCAGACTGGAGGCTTTAAAAACACGATGGGTGTGTGTGTTTGTGGGTGGGTGTGTGAGTGAAAGGACAGTTGATAACCTCAAACAACAGAGAGATTAGAGAGACAGAGAGAGAGAGATCCTCTCAGATTTCTCTAATTGGTTCTCTGTGCATATCCTCCACCTTCCGTGCTGCTTCTGGTAGCTTCCAACAGTGGCTTGCTTCAGAGGGTGGCCCCTTCTAAGAACTTATGTACAGAAAACCCAAAGTACCTTTGAGTTTTTGCCACCACCCTCATGTGGCTCAGTAGGGTCTCTGGTGGTGACTGATGAGTGTTTGAAAATGAAAACCCAGATCCCTTCAAAGGAGAATGACCTCTGAGGGGTCATTTGTGTTTCGGAGCTCCTGGCATGATTAGGCTGAGACTGGGATTTCCCTTCCTTGTGCCGTTGTAGTCTTCTCTCCCATCCCTGTCCCACTTCTCCCACTCTCTTACTGGTTTCTCCAGTGAAAACATATCCTTGTCATAGAGTTGGCTTCTGGGGAATCTGACCCAAGACAGATGGGTAAGAAGGTCTTCCCAGATTGATGTCAGTCTGTGGATGGGCTTTGAGGGACAGTCTAGAGGTCAAACTTGGGGGAAAATGCCTGAGTTCCAATCCGAACTTCACCATCAGCCAGATGTTTGACATTGATCAAGTCATAAGACCCTCAGCTTTACTGACTCTACCCACATTACAGAATGGCTGACCAGGAATGAATATGGAATGAGGGTGAATGTGGAGGCAAGTCCATGAACAAGTATTTTTGTTTTTTGTTTGTTTGTTTGTTTCTTTCTTTCTTTCTTTCTTTCTTTCCAGTCTCTCTGATAGATCTCTGTCTCATTATATAAAGAGGACAACATGAAATTTCAGCCTAAACAACATAATCATAGCCAGTCATTGAAATAGTCTCTCTAGCTAATCGTTCTTTTCCAGGCAATGGTATTCTGCAGATTTTCTACTCCTTTCTAAGGGAGAGTACTGGAGCACTGAGGTGGGGTGCCTTACCTCCAAATGGCAGGAAGAAAGAAGACCTAGGAGCAGTGAGGGAAAGTCTCTGAGCTTTCCCTGGACTTAACGCTGGCCACCGGGCACTTGTTGGCACATGATGGTGAACCCTGGCCTCATGAATGACAGTCAGATGCCTTGGCCCAATCAGGGCAAAACCCACTCCTCTGCTGCCTGGGTACTCCGTGGCTCTTTGGGGCATGAGGACCCTCTGAGGTGTGGCGGTGACTTCTATTTGATGCCCATCCCGGGCACATTCTGTACTCCTTGCCACAGGTCACTAAGTATCTGCTGTGGTGACTGCCTCTGGCAGGTTTCCCAGTTAGACTGTTAGTTTCTGTAGTTCCCTCCACAGATCGTGAAGGACATTCAGGTCACCAAAATGCTACACGAAAGCAGAGGCACACTAGCATAGCCGTCCTCTATGTCCAGCTACACGTCATGACTTTCTGGCCAGTTCAGTGTGTGTGCTGCTGGGGCTGGTGTCATGCTTCAGATAATGGTTTGTCCCCTAAAGGTTCGTGTTGTGGAATTGGGTCTTAGTGGGTGATTAGATGTTCCTCAGAAATTCCTGTGTTGGGACTTAATTGGCTTTCAAAAGTGTTAAGTGAAAACTTGATTCCTTCATGGTCCCAGGGTAGGGCCTTGGGGTAATGTCTTTAGTAGAGGGCTCCTATGATTGAACTCTGGGGGGTGTATAAGGTAATAAGACCAGATTGAGAGACAAAAACCCTGGACAGCCACTTGCTCAAAATCCTGCCCTCTGCCAGGCTGTGTCCTCACCAGAAGTTTGCCCTTAGACCTGAGGTCTTCAAACTGGGAGCTGAATAAACTCTATTTCTTTATAAATCACTCAGCCTCAGGTATGTCTGTTAGCAATGCAAAAAAGAAAAAGAAACAAAGAAAGAAAGACTACTGGCATCCTCCTGGAATCCCAAATAGGAATGAGATAAATGCCCTAGTTTAAGGGTGATTCCCTTAAATTTCATCCAAAATATGTCACTCCTTTTGCATTTCCTCTGAAGAAAAAAGACCAGGACTCATAATCCATGTCTCTCTTGCCCCATCTCTTTCTCCACTGGGGACCAGAGATCTGAGCTTTCTTTTCCATTCTCTCAGGTTAGCCAGGGATAGCCCTTGTTCTACCAGGAGCCACTTTGTACAATTGTACAGATGGTGGTTCATATAAGAATGCCCAAAGGAGACAGCAGATAGGACTTGAAATCCAACCTGCCCTCTGCTCACACAGCCACTAGAGACTAAGCTGTGTCTATTCAGTGCGAGAAGATTCTCTAATTTGCACAAAAGCATTGTCAGGGCAAGCAGTAGCTCTTGTTACAGCCATTCTCTTCTGAAGGAATTACCTACTCCCTTCCTTGCAACTACAGTGGCTGTCAGAAAAAAATTTACAAAGGACAGGAATGAAGTACACATTACTTAATATTTTCAAAACATGATCCTATTCCAGATGCTGAAGTTGTCTGAGACCAAAGGGGTTTGGTGGTCAGTCAATCAACTGTGCTTTTGCTATGAATTCAACACTGGCCTAGGGTTGGAATAAACTTAAGGTGGCAGGGAAAGGACCCCTAGAGGGGGAACACTAAAGTGGTCTCTCAGTATGGGATTGGGCACCAGCTAAGCAGTGGGGGCCCCTGACATGCAGAGCTTCAGAGTGGACACAGGCCCATGAGGCCAGAGCAACCAGAGAAGGCTGCCACCACATCTCAAACACAAGTGGGACAGCCAATTAAGTATGGCACTGAGTTCTCATTTCTGAAATCCTCTCAGTCTTGGGTTTTTCTCTATCCTATCTTCTTCTATCCCTTTAAAAATAATAATTTTTAAAAAATTTAAAAGGAAAAGGAAACTGAAGAAAACCTAAGCTTCCAGAGATGACTGCTCTTCATCTATATACCCCAAACAAAAAGGGTTCTGAGCCCCTCTAGTGAGGAGTGCAGATGTCACCACAGATTTCAACTCAGCCTGGTCTGGTTTTCCTGGTCAGAGAAAAATCAGACATGATTTTAGATAGAAAAGGAACCACAACGCTGAGTTATTGTGGCTTTAATCCCACCCACTCAATGTGACATCGACTTGCTGATGGGTTACCCTCCACCTCCCACCATTTTAGAAGTGGAGTGTCTACAGAAATTTTATTTGGCCAAATATGGATGCCCATAAGGTGAACATCTGAATAGTCCAGGAGGCCTCGTCATTATTTCTTGTCAGATAAATTCCTAAGGCTTTAAGGGTCACGAATCTGAATCCTTCCTTGATAAACCTGTTTGTTGCCCAAAAGCAATTTGTGTCATTCAGTGCAATCAGTAGACTGCCAGGTAGGTTTGTAATCAGCATAATGGTCTTCCAAAATCTCACAGGCCAAGTAAAGGTCAGATCTGTAACTGAAGAGGCTGTAGAATTGGGAGATTCATAGAATCTGATGAATGCCTTGTTTTTTGTGAACTAGGGTCAACATCTGCATTTTTTTCTATAAGTATGTCTATTTATAATGGTGTGTAATTGCTATAAATAGTACAGATTGTTTCTAATGAGACCAAAAAGAGGTCAGAGAGAAAAGAGAATAAAATGCTTTGTTTTTAAGGATGATAAAAAGGTATACTTATGGCTGGCCCTTCTCAGATGTTTTTGGGTGTTTTTTTTTCCCCTGTATTTATCAGAATAGATGCACTATGTAAAAATAACGCAATACGCAAATTTTAGTTATATTAGCATGAAAATGAAAAGTAATCACAGGAAATGATTACAGTATAAGTACACTCATAAAGTCAATGTTTTTCTTTGTAAAAGATGCAGTGCATTTTTAGTGGGGGAAAAAAGAAACATGTTTATTTCATATCTTAAAATGGACTTTAAAAAAAAGTTTTAAAGGAAAAAGTACCCAGGATGTTGAGTGTGAGTTAATATAATTACAATTAGTCTGAACAACTCTCCCTACTGCTCTGAAGTACTTGCTAACATTTGACAGAAATGCCAAGTCTGATGGGTTATAAAATTAGAATAGTAATATTCATATTCACCCTGCCCATCTCACAGGGTTGTTCTGGAAGATAAAATCAGCCAATAGGATGTATAACAGGTGTCCAAACCTGCACAGCCTACTCTGCTGTGGCCCTTTGGTTGTCAAGACCCAATAGCATGTGTATGTAGGATGAGGGGAGAGTGGCAAAGTCACAGAGATGTGCCAGTTTTCTTTCGATAGGCAATCCAGGACACTATGCAGGTAGCTGTGAATGAAAAAAAGAATGCACACCAGCCCAGCCATGATGATGAAGTCAGTAGGATGCCACTACAATGCTGGAGCTAGGTGGAGGGCCCAGGTTCATATTGTGGCCCAACCTAAGCATGGCGGATGAGGTATACATGACTGTCAGCCTAGCTAACTGGGAGGTCAGGGCAGGAGGATCATGACATATTGAAATCCTCTCACAAAGGTCTCTTTCTCTCTAAGAAAAAACAAATGAACTTTAAAAAAAAAAGAAAAAAAAATATATATAGGAAGAAACATGCCCCGGTGTCTTGAGTAAGATCTAACAAGTCTCCTACTGTAGGCCAATCTGTGGCACTATCTTTAAGTACAATAAAGAGAGAAAATAAAAGATTACTATTTTAGCACTCTATTTTTAAGTGTATTCATTTATTTATTCCATGAACAAGGGAGACAGAGAAACAGAAGCAGAGAGATAAAGTATTCCAATAGGATTTTATGCCACGGTTCATCCTAGATCATGAACAAGTGTGTGCCTGGCATACTCAGAGAGGCCTCTGGACTCAAATAAATAAGCTTCCATTGTGGGATTGCCCAAAAAGCATTACCTTTTACCACTGTCCCACAGTCTGGCCCCAAGGAAATACATGTTTTGAAAAAACATCTTTTAAAAAAAATATTTTAAACATTCAGCCACTATTCATCACTTAGCTCATAAAATGAATTTATTATATATGCTACTACACTATAGGACACCATACATGTTATCTTCAATAGGTAATAAACCATTTCTGTGTCCCACAAATGTCTTGCTTTTCTATTTTTCTCCCTAATATCCTTCCCTATACTCTTTCC
>NW_006159858.1:2019632-2076452 GCF_000334495.1 Tupaia belangeri chinensis
TTTCCCTCTCCCACCCTCCTTCCACACTATCTCCAATGTCCATAACTATTTTCAATGTTTTTATGTCCTTCAATCTTTCCATCTTTACCATACCGTGCAGACAGTTGGTATGTTTTAAGTGAAGACCTACATTGTCTCTTATAGCCTGACTTGCTTCACTCAATCATAAATCTTCCATATTAACCCACTTTCTATCAAATGCCAAGGTCTTCTTTCATATGGCTGAATAATATTTCACAGAGTATATGTACCACACGTTTTCCATCCATTCAGCTGTTCATGGACTTTTGGATTGGTTCCATTTCTTAGCATTTGTGAATAATGCTGCAATAAACATTGATATGCAAGTGCTTTTCCAATGGAGCATTCTCCTGTCCTTTGGGTAGATATCCAGGAGTGGAATTACTAGATACTATGGTAGTTCTATTTGTAGGTCTTTAGGAACCTTCATATTGTTTTCCACAGTGGCTGGACCAATTTACATTCCCACTAACAGTGTAGGAGAGTTCCACTTTCACCACAGTCCTGCCAACACTTACTATTTTTCGTATTTTTTAATCTTTGCCATTCTAACAGGGGTTAAGTGGTATCTCATTGTGGTTTTAATCATCATCTTCCTTATGAGGGAAGAATGTTGAACATTTATTCATATGTTTTCTGGAAGTTCATATATCTTCCTTAGAGAGTTTTTTGTTCAGATAATTTTCCTATCTTTTAATTTGGTTAATCTTTTTTTTTCTTTCTTTCTTTTTAGGTAAGCCACTTGAGATACCTATGCATTCTGGTTATCAGTCTCTTATCTGAAGCATAGTTTACAAAAATATTCTCCCATTCCAAAAGTTGTCAACTCACACTAATTACTGTGTCTTTTGTTGTGCAATAACTTCTTAATCTGATGTAGCCCACTTGCCTATTTTGGGGATTATTGCCTGAGCTTTGGGGGTCTTATTTAAGAGGTCTTTGCTTACCCCAATGTCTCCCAGAGTTTCCAGTGTTTTTACGAGTATTTTTATAGTTGGAGGTCTTAGGTTTAGATCTTTGATCCATTTTGCATTGATTTTTGTTAATGGTAAAAGATGGGGTGCAGTTTCATCTCTCTGCAGGTAGATATCCAGTTTTCCAGCACCATTTGCTAAAGAAGTTTTCTTTTTCCCACTGGATTGGCTGGTATCCTTTGTCAAAAATTAGTTGACTGGATGTCTTGGGGTTTATTTCTAGAGTCTCTATTCTGTTTCATTTGGTCCACCTGTCTGTTTTTGTGCCAAGACCATGCTGTTTTGATTATCAATGCTTTATAATGTATTTGTGGTCAGGGAGTGATGTGCCACCCACTCCACTCTTCTTGTACAGGATTGCTTTGGCAATATGAGGTCTTTTTTAATTCCAAATTCTATGATTGTCTTTTTTAGATCTGTGAAGAATGTTTCTGGTAATTTGATTGGAATTACATTAAATACTTAGATTAATTTGAGTAGAATTTCCATTTTGATCATATTGATTCTTCCAATCTATGAACATGGGATGTCCTTCCACTTTTTTGTCTTTTCCAATTTTTTAAAAAAATTTTCATAGTTTTTCTTGTAAAGGTCTTTTACTTTCTTGATTAGGTTTATCACGAGATATCTCGTACTTTTTGTGGCTATGGTAAAAAGGAATTACATTCTTTAGTTCTACCTTGGTCAGCTTACTGTTCGAATATAGAAATGCTATAGATTTTTGCATGATGAATTTGTATCCTGCCACTTTACTGTATTCATTTATTACTTTATTAAGTTTTTTCATGGGTACATTTGGGTCTTCTATGTATACCATCACATCATCTGCAAATAAAAATATTTTCAACTCTTCTTTTCCTATTTGAATGCCTTTATATTATTCTCTTTTCTGATTACATTATCTAGGACTTTCAGCACTATTTTGAAAAGGGGTGGTGAAAGTGGGCAGCCTTGTCTATTATCAGTTTTTAGTGGAAAAGCCTTTAGTTTTCCTCCTGTCAGTATAATGTTAGCTATAGGTTTTTCATATATGGCTTTTATTGTGTAGAGAAATGATCCTTCTATGCCAATTTTGCTGAGTCTTAATCATGAAGGGATATTGTATTTTGTCGAATGCTTTTTCTGCATCAATTGAAATGATGGTATAATTTTTTATTTTTCTTTCTGTTAATATAGTATATTATGTTCATGGTTTTAAATATGTTGAACTACCCTTTCATCTCTGGAATAAAGTTTACCTGGTCATGATGAATAATCTTTTTTATATTTTTTTGGATATGATTTGCAAATATCTTGTTGAAAATCTTTGCATCTATATTCATCAGAGATATTGGTCTATAGTTTTCCTGTTTTGTTGTGTCTTTATCTGTTTTGGGAATGAGGGTGATGGAGGCTTCATAAAATCAATTTGGGAGGATTTTTTCCTTTTGGATCTTTAGAAATAATTTTAGTACAATGGGGGTTAACTCTTCTTTAAGTTTTGTAGAATTCAAAAGTGAAGCCATCAGGACCTGGGCTTTTCTTTGTTGGGAGGTTATTTATTACAGATTCTATCTCATTGCTTGTTATGAGTCTATTCAGGTTTTTTAATGTCCTCCTGATTTAATCAAGGTACATTATATGTGTCCAGGAATTTGTCCATCTCATCAAAATTCTCTTTTTGGTTGGCATATAGTAGCTCCTAGTATCTTTTAATGATGTTTTGTATTTGTATTGTGTTTCTTGTAATGTTGCCTGTTTCATTGTGAATTTGATTAAGCTGATTCCTTTCTCTCTTCTTATTCAGTCTAACTAGTGATATGTCGATTTTGTTTCTTTTCAAAGAACCAGCTTTTGCTTTCGTTTATTTTCTGTATAGTTTATTTATTTGCTATTTGACTTATTTCTACTCGAATCTTTATTATTTCTTTTCTCCTGGCATATTTTGGATTTTTTTTTGTTGTTTTTCCAATTCTTTGAGACATGATCTTAGATTGTCCATTTGCCACCTTTCCATCTTTTTCTTATATGCACTAATGGCTATGAATTTCCTTCTTATGACTGCTTTTACAGCGTACCATAGGTAATGGAAACTCGTGTACTCATTATCATTTCTTTACATAATTTTCTTTTATTTTAGCTTAATTTCTTCAGTGGTTGAGAAGTCATTCAGAAGTAGGTTGTTTAGTTTCCATGTGTTTGTGTATTTTCAGTGATTATTCCTGAAACTAGTATCAAGTTTAATTCCATCATGATTGGAGAAGATGCCAGATATAGTTTCTATCACTTTGAATCTGTAAAGGCTTGATTTGTGCCCTATTGTGTGGTCAATCTTTGAAAAGTTGCACCTGGAAATGAACTGCTGTGCTTCAACTGAGAAAGACAGACAGGGTCATATGCTGCATGCTTCACGAAAACGCTGAAGTCTGAGAATTCAGAGATGTGTGGCAGGGGATGAGCCGCAGTCTCTCTGCAGCTCAGTCTTCTTGCTACTCGAGTGCATCCAGGCCCGTCACTGGGTAGGATGTCCCAATGGTGTGGAGAGTTGGGAAATGAGGGATTCTCCCAAGTCCCAATTAACACACCTGAGAGTTCAAAGGTGTGGGGGAGGGGATAAGCCACTGTTTCTGCAGCTCGGGCTCCCTGCTGCTCATGGCTCACTGTGCAACAAGGCCCAGCACTGGGGCAGATGTCCCAATCTTAACATTTTATTTTGAATAAGATTTACATTGTTGTTTTTGCAACTTCTCCCTCTTCTCCGCTTCTCTTAGCCATCTTTTTTGACTGGTGCAGTTTCTGGGATCAATGAAGCAAAATCAGGTAGATAAATAGAAAAACAAGACCAGAAAGATGAGAGGAAGTGGGGAGGAGACTAACACCAGTACTAGTGGGACTGCAATGCAGCAGAGAGCTGATGAAAAAGTGAAGAATAAGAGTTAAAAGAATGACAGGCTCTTGATCATTTGGTGTCTGAAAACACAGAGAAGAAGAGAGTCCTCAGAAAGGTTTCCACAGGTTGTGAACTCAATCATAAAGTAAAACCATACAATAACTGAAAGAGAAAAGTTCTTTCAGAAACACAATTAAAGATGTGAATGGCTCTTTGATTGCTTTTGGATGCTAGACTGTGTTTCTTCGTTTGATACTAAGCAACACTGGGCCACGTGATGCCGTGGTGTTTATTCAGGTGTCAATTCAGGCTCTCTAGCCAGAGTCTTTTGATGGGGTCTACATTGTCGGAATGAGAATATTTCACTGACAAAAATTAAATGATGAATCTAGTGAAGGTTTAGTAATGAGGCCTATATAATGCATCCCAAGAATTCTGTCAGCAACAACTAGAAACTCTCAGGATTCTACAACGGTGTAGAAGGCAAAAAAATTCCTTTTTCACACAGAAATTTTTCTCAGGATATGATAGACAACATAATCGAGTAGAAATTAATATGTGAGTCATAGTCACATTTATCATTTATTTTCAGTTACCACCATCGATTTTTCCTTTACTTTAACTCCTCTTATCAATAATAATTCTCCCAAGGATGTAGTAAGAGAATACATTAGATTATCTTTTGTATATGTACCAATTGTGCCAGGTTGAACTTTGCAACACAACGAACTATATTGTGTCAAATCTGGGGTATTAGGCAGAGTTTGGGGCATCCCATTGGTTCAGTCAAGTTGATAAATAAAATTAACCATCAGGCCATCAGGGCCAGCAGATGGTATAGTGTTTTTGGACTCCCACATGGGTGACTTCAGTTCAAGTCCCAGACCTGGTGGCTTGAAAATCACACCAGGCATGTGTGTGTGCATGCCCAAAATCTCAGGAAGAGAATGGAGGGAAAGAAATTGTGGCCTGACTATCCCACCAGGGGGGTGATATCTCATTTTTTCTCTTACTGTCTCTTTATGTCTCTCTCCAGATGAATGCGTGTGACCTATGGCAAAAACCCTAAAAAAAAAAAAAAAAATTAACCATCACAGCTGGTCATAGGCCCAGCCTCAGTAGTGTGCTCTGAACAGTGTTATTTAGTAGGCTGAGGCCACGTGGGAGGTTAGGGTTCAACTCTCAGCCTACCCTTAAAAAGCCAGTTGTAGTGGATCATGCCCATAGTCTCAGCTACTCTGAAGGCTGAGGCAAGAGGATTGTGACACAGTAAGACCCTGTCTAAAACAACACACGTGCACATGCATACACGCAACCAAAAATAAGTATTAATAATAACCATCTCAACTGTGTTTGTAAAATTATAAATAAGGCCAGCAGGTGGCATGGAGGTTAAGGCAGCTGATCCTACATGACTGACTGTGTAGTCTGAGGCCCAGACCAGCAATTTGAAAAACATACTAGGTGCACACGCGTGTGTGCCTAAAATCCCAAGAGGAAAATAGAGGAGAAAGGAGTGTGGCATGACTATCCCCTCTAGGGGAGTTCTTTCTTATTTTCTCTCTGGGGCTCTCCAACAAGTATATGCATAGCAAAATAAAATAAATAAATAATAAACAAAGCCATACTTTCATTCTATAAAATATAGTGTGAGATGAATCTCTGCTCAGTAGCCTGAGAACCATCAGGAATTCATCTTTTCAGGCAAGTTTGTATTTGAGATTGAAGGCTCCCCCTCACAAATGTTTTTCTCCTTGCAGCATCTCCTGTGAAGGGCCAGCCTTGCAGTGAGTTGAAGTGAATGAATGCTAAGTGCAGAATCAGCAAAAGGGTGCCTCTGAGCGCTCAGGGGAGGGACTTGGCAAGAGCCTACCAGGGCTCTACCAGACCTCTGAAGAGGCTTGAAACTGGGTGCCTCACCAAGCACATCCACAAAAACCACTTCCTCCCACCTGAAACTCCCCAGACCTCTTATCTTCATACCAGTGAGTTAAGAGCTGGGCGACCTTTGGAGTACTATGAGGTTGCTTGGAGAGGAAATGAAAGGAGCACTTGGCTGGCCGATGAGCTCAGGTGTCAGTCCCAGAGAATGGATTTCTCTTCTCTCCTTTGTCTCTTGGTGTTCATTTTGTTTTGCAACTGCAAAGGCCTTTCGGGTTTAAAGCTGTTTCAGAACCACACCCTCTGTCTCTCTCCTACACCCCCTCTTCTCTCTTCTCGGGAGGGACTTAAGCAGTGGTGTGCTTTGCATCCAGACAAGGAACCCTTAGTGAATATCATTCTGGAGTATTAGCTTCTTTATAACAATGACTTACAAGTTACTCATTACCTCCTCACCAGCCAAAAACATTCACTTCTCCAGGGCATAGCTACATGACAGTAAGTAAATAAGGGAGGGAAGAATTACCTGCTTTTCATGGAAATATGCATTCATTTCTTTTCATAGAAACCAGTTTGACACACTGAGAGTTCTGCCCTGATTCTCCAATGGGTGTGTTCTTAGTTGATTAGTTTTCATAACAAACAAGATTGGCAGGCTAACTTGTTGCCCAGTCCTCGAGCTGGAATTAATCTCTCTGTCTCTCTCTCTCATTTTATTTTTTCTTCCGTAACGTGTATCTGCACGTTTCTTCTGGGTGACAGCTGTAATTATTTAGGTACACATCTTATCTTATTATGGTATAAGCTCCTTGATATTTGTGTGATTCATCTTTATACCTTGCACATCACTTAATACAATAAGCTCTCTGTAAATATAAGCTATATAACGTGTAAATGTTTTGCCATGAAAAACAAAAGCCGATTAATACTGAGCAACCATTAAGTACCCAGCACTGTGCTACCTGTATAAAGAAATATGAACTCCCAGGAGGAAGAAACGTTTGTGAAAACGTGGATAAACCTGAGGGCATTATGATAAGTAAAATAAGCCAGACACAAAAAGAAAAATATTGTATGATCTCACTTACATGAGAATTTTTTTAAAGTCAAATGAATAGAAACAGAAGATAGCAGTGAGAAGGGGAGAAAATGAGGGAAAAGTTAGTCAAAGGGTACAAATTTGCAGTTACATAGGGTGAGTAATTCTGGAAATTTAATGCACAGCATGACTATAGTTAACAATATATACTGAGAATTTGCTGAGACAGAGGTTTTTGGTGCTCTTACACACTCACACACACACACACACACACACACACGTAACTATGGGCCATGATGGATATTTCAATTTGTATAGATTTCACTGATTATATGTTTATCAAAATGCCATGTTGTATACCTTAAATATATATATATATATATAATATTAATATCAAATGAAATTTTAAACAAATAAAATCACATGAGTGAAATGAGAATTACCCACAGAACAACCAGACATTATGTGTGGGCCTATGAGTAACCTACCTTTGTACTTTAGCTAGTATCCATTTCTAACAGCACATATGAGGAAAAATTCCAGATGGATAGGAGATTTAAGTGTAAAAAGTTAAATGATAAAAAAAACTACAAGAAAACCATATGGAATAGGGAAACAATAGGAGTGGGGAAAACTTTTCCAATAAGATCTCAAATATTGAGAAGCAAAGAGAAAAGGGTTCATGTATCTAAGTATATATAATTTTTTAAAATTTGCATGGTCAAAATATACCATAAGCAAACAAATGATTGGGCCAGCTGGTGGTACAACAGTTAAGGAGGTTAGATCCCACATGACTAACTATGCAGTTCTAGTCCTGGACCTGGCAACTTGAGAAATGCGCCAGTTGCATGTACACATGTGCTCAAAATCCCAAAAGGAGAAATGATGGAGAAGCGATTGCTGTGTGATCATCCTTTATGGGAGTTGCTTTCTCACTTTCCCTCTATCTCTTTGTCTCTCTCTGCAAAGTGCATGACCCTCTAGCAAGTTTAAAAAAAAAAAGAATAACACACTTGGGAAGAATATTAGCTACTGATATCACAGATCATATTAATAATTCTGAATATGTTAAATGATATAAAGAAATCATCTACTAAGCGTGTTTTTGTCTTATGGTTATGTTTTTTTAAAAAAATGATTTACTGTTTACAGATACTTATTCAAACACGTATGGATAAAATTATATGTGCTGTTTTGAATTCGATTCAAAATAATCAATAGATAAGAGGAGAGAACAAAAGAAATTAGAGTGGCTATGAGTTGAAAATTATTCAAGTAGGGTAATATATACATAGAGACCATTACACTATTCTCTCCCCTTTCGTATACATTTGAAATTTCCCAAACTTAAGAGATAATTTTTAAAAATAATTTAACGCACATATTTAGCCTTCAATAAGTGTCAATTACTTTTATTAGGGGCATGCTTAATATGTGTGAGTGAGCACCATTGCTGTATGAACACCGTCTCACACCTCTGGCCTAATAAACCCTGATCTACTGCTCTTTTTTAAAGTAGAGGTCATCACATTTATCACATGACTGACCAGATCTTCAAGGGACTCTCCTGCTGCAAACAACTCAGTTTTATTGAAGACACACTCTGAGAAATGACTAGTTTCAGAAATCATGGATGTGTTTGGAGATCCTTACCTACACGCCTTCTGAAACTCACATGAGACCAGAGGTACCAGGAGCTGGTTCAGGGTTACCTGAGGACAGACAACAGCATGACCCACTGTGGAAAGAGTAAAAGGAACCTCAGACTCCCTGTGCTAGCCCAGGGAGGCTGAACAGTCTCAGGCATTAAGACTCTTGTTCACCAGTAGAAGAAGCCAATCATATCTGGGAAAAATTCCCCAATCTTCAGTTCAGCTCTCACTAATTAAGATCAAGCAATGAACTCACAATTAAAGATCAACAGACATGTGAATGCACGCCACTCTGACTTAAATTTGGCAGAAACAATAAGTGCAAATCAAACCAACAATTAAAAAAACAAAGCAATAGAAGAATAGATATGGGCTTTTGCAGACCCAGATATTGGAACTATGGATTAGCCATGTATAAAATGTATAAAATTACGACAGACTCTCTTAGTCTGTTTTTGCTTTGCTAAAAGAAATAGCTGAGACTAGGTGATTTATAAAGGAAATAGAAGGGTAGGCCACTTCTGAAGGTTCAGAGAGTTTAGGAATCTGGGTATTCAATATCTCAGGGGTGATTCCCCCAAGTGTCTCATCTCAAAAGTTAGACCCCACTCTTCCCCAAACAGGATCTGATCTTGACATAATAGACCTACCTTGGTTTGATGTCTAACTTTTTCTGGAGCTTGGTCATTTGATTAAGTCCTGAGCCTGGGCCTGAACTTCAGCTTTCAGAGCTCTTTGGTAAGCCACCTGGTTGTCCTACCGAGCTTTTCAATAATTTACAGTTTGTTTATTTTTACCTTCTTCTAGAGTATCAGCAGCTTTTAGCAATAACCTTCCAATCCATTGCCCTTAGAGAATTATATCCATATACTTCTCAACTGCCTGATGTCATAGCACAGTTCACCAGTGCACCATCCCAATTCAGCTCTGGTGAGAATGCGAACCACCGGACTGCTGCCTTGAGTCATGTGCTATACATACTCCCACTGCTACAGTGATGGGGACCTATTGTCAATAGGGAAATATGTGGTCCAGCTCTAAAACTTCTTTGTATCACCTGTTCCCAGACCACTTCCTACTGTCTCGAGGGACAAATGGGGACTATGTAAGGAAGAAGCAAACAGGTTTTTAGAAACAATAATGTTTGGTTGCACGACTAATTTGTAGTTCTTTATTATATTATCTGGAAATTAACATATATTTATAGATAGCCTTTTATGTATTTCTAATGATATTTTTAAAAGAAGGCAAAAATAAATTGTTTATTGTTTCTTTTGCATAATACTTTTTGTTACCATAATTAGAAAATTACCCCAAGTAAAATTTTCCTCTTAGGCTTCCGAATACTATACACCAGTTTGTGTGCTTTTAGTACTTATTGTGGAAAGTATATGTGGTTTCCTGGACTTAACTAAATAGCAGTAATTTGTTACCTTTGTCAATTTTACTGTAACCTCGTCTTGATCATAAATTTTAAATAGAAAATTGCTCAGTTATCTTTTAGTAAATATAGGTGCTTTAGCTTTTAACCAATTAATGTATTTAGTGTCCATTTTGAAGTGCAAATAGAGTTGATAAATCTCTCTAGGCAATTCTAGTATTCACAAGATTCTGAGATAACATTCTCAATGTAATAAAAGTTAGTTTCCTAGTCAAGCTCTAATAAATTGTTTAAACTGATCTTGCTTTGCTAATTTTCATCTTTCCATAAACTTTGCTGCAATATTACTGTAATGATTTGCAATTTTTTATATGATGGAATCTTAAAATTTGATCAAATTTTGCATGGGCCAGAGTTATCAACAAAAGTCTTGGATGCAGTCTTCTGTTTTTGAAGCGAAAATAAATGGTCAAGCCTATGTTTTGTAAAAATCTATATGGTTATTATATAGATAACGATAAAAAAGAGAATAGGAAGAGATAAGCCATGGTAGACTCTTGCTAAAGTCCAGGTAAAAAGCAGTGAATTTCTGAATCAAACATTGACAATGATACTGCAGAGAGGAAATGGAGCTAAGAAACCTTTCTGGGAGACCAGCAGATGGAGTAATGATTACCTCTCTGGACTCGCACATGTCTGACCATGGTTTGAGTCTTGGACACGGAGGCTTGGAACTCACACCAGGTGTGTGTGCATGCCCAAGATCCCAAAAGGATAGAGGAGAAGGGATTGTAGCATGACCATCCCGACTAAAGGGTGATTTCTCACTTTCTGTCTCTCTCTGTCTCTCCAGCGAGTGCATGTGCCCTATAACAAAATGTTCTCTGAAAGAAAGAAAGAAAGAAAGAAGGAAAGAAAGAAAGAAAGAAAGAAAGAAAGAGAAAGAAAGAAAGAAAGAAAGAAAGAAAGAGAAAGAAAGAAAGAAAGAAAGAAAGAAAGAGAAAGAAAGAAAGAAAGAAAGAAAGAAAGAGAAAGAAAGAAAGAAAGAAAGAAAGAAAGAGAAAGAAAGAAAGAAAGAAAGAAAGAAAGAGAAAGAAAGAAAGAAAGAAAGAAAGAAAGAGAAAGAAAGAAAGAAAGAAAGAAAGAAAGAGAAAGAAAGAAAGAAAGAAAGAAAGAAAGAGAAAGAAAGAAAGAAAGAAAGAAAGAAAGAGAAAGAAAGAAAGAAAGAAAGAAAGAAAGAGAAAGAAAGAAAGAAAGAAAGAAAGAAAGAGAAAGAAAGAAAGAAAGAAAGAAAGAAAGAAGAAAGAAAGAAGGAAGGAAGGAAGGAAGGAAGGAAGGAAGAGAGAGAAAGGACTTACTGGCCAGTTCTGCATAGAGATAAAGGACAGAGACTAGTCAAAAGTGACTCAAATAGTCAAATTGATTGGATGGTAATAGTGCCATCAGGACAGTTTAGTTAAAAAGGATGAAGAAATGCCTTTAGTAGAGAAACAATGAACTCTTAGCCATGTTGAGTGGGAGAGGTCTGTAAGCCATGAAGGTAGAAACTTAGGGATCACAAAGCAGGGATAACTGCCAAAAGAATACGATGTAATATAGTTTCTAATATTTTGAAAACTTCTTCTTTACTGTTATCTCAGCTAGGCCTTTCTTATTTCTCCAGAGAAAATCAGAGATAGAATAGTTTTCCTAGACCTGTGTGAAGAAAGAAAAGAGACAGACTGGGCTCAAGGCAGCCCTGGGCCAATCCTAGTACTGCATACAGATCCATGTAGGCCACATAGAAATAAATTTTTCTCCCTGTTATGTTTAGGTTTTACTTTTTTTAAAAAAATATCTTCTAATTATGGGGCCGGCAGATGGCACAGCAGTTACATCATTGGATTCCCACATGGCCTACCGTCATTGTTTGAGTCCTGGACCTGGTGGCTTGAAAATCATGCTGGGCTCATGTGCATGCATGACCAAGATTCTGGGTCGAGAATGGAAGAGAAGGGATTGAGGCAAGGCCATGCCCCCTGGGAAGTGATTTCTCACTTTCCTTCTCACTGTTTCTCTGCCTGCCTCATGTGCCATGAGGCAAAAACCTCTAAAAAAGAAGAAGAAGAAAAAATATCTTCAAAATTATAATAAATTCCATTCTTTGTAAGTTTATAACATACAGCTTATGCTAAAAGTGAATGATGATAACTGACAACCACACAATCCATAATTCCCAGTTGACCCACACAGAAATGATCAATATATAACAACAGGCCTACTCAATCTCAATATACGAAATAAGCAAACTAGTTCTTTTATAAGTGGGGTGTAGAAAGCATTAGCAGCAGGCCCACTTTGGACTTTTATTTTTAGTTGAGTTTAGTTGACCTTAAAATAGATTTGCATTGGGGGAAATGTAAAACTTCCTCAAATAAACAACTTTTTAATTCAGCATAAGCCAAGGGAGAACTTATGTCTCCAGAGATACTTTTTGTATTCTAATAACTGTAAAAGTAAGGTATAATACTGAGGTATTTCACAGAAATTTGCAAATTCTAGTGAGGTTAATGAATGTGTCTTTGTGTTTAATAAATGTGTCATTAACTAATGTACCCCCCTCGAAAGCTGTTCTCACCTCTGGAAGTAGATTTTTAGCATCTACTGTCAGGTGATTAATGCTTCCCTTTGATAGCTATTCCTGCAATTTTGTTATGATGCCACCAGGTGGTGATAAAAAAGAAAAGTATTGTGAGCGAACTATAGAGGCTGTGGTCCCAGGGATGCAAGGTTGGTAGGCAGCTGGTTGATTTTTTTCCTTCTTTTTTTGGAGAGGTTTTTGCTATAGGGCACGTGCACTTGCCAGAAAGACAGAGAAAGACAGAGAGACAGAAAGTGAGAAATCACCCCCCAGTGGGGATGGCCACACCACAATCCCTTCTCCTCCATTCTCCCCTTGGGATCTCGGGCATGCACGCACACACTTCTGGCGTGAGTCTTAAGCCACCGGGTCCGGGACTCGAACCGCGGTCGACTACATGGGAGTCCAGCAACATAGCCATTATGCTAACTGCTGGTCCTGGCAGCTGATTGATTAATGAACATATGAGAGGTCTTTAAAATGTTTATGGAAAACATATTATGAAAAAACTGCATGGATTTCCAAATTTTTTTGCACCAAAATAAACTTGTGCTTTAGTTCTGTTTTGTCACAAACTTTTAAATTCTCCCTACATGTTCTCTACTAATTAGTTTAGTCTTTGTAGTCCCAACAACACAAATATATTATTGTAGGTAAGTCATAAGTAAGTTAACTTTATCTTCCGGGCCCTTAATTTCCCATTCAACCCCTTGCCACCTTAGTTACTTCTCCCGTTTCCTGGTCCACCTGTCAGTACTTATCTCAGCTCCTTTAGCAATAACCACAGTATCAGTCTATTATGTGCCAGACTCTCAAATGTTATTTAAATTGTCCCTCATATCAACCTGTGAGGTAGATATTCTTATTATCCTTTCATTAAGAATAGCACTACCAGGGAAAACTGGGGATCCAAAAGATTACATAATTTGTTTGGATGTATTAGTCAGGGATCTCCAGACAAATAGAACCAATAACAAAAAGAACAAAGAAACAAAACTAATGGGATGTGTGTGTGTGTGTGTGTGTGTGTTAAAACTAATGGGATGTTTGTGTGTGTGTGTGTGTGTGTGTGTGTATCCTATTGAAGTTATAAGGAATTGGCTTGGGTGATTAGAAAGTGTTGGGGGGCAGCAGGTGGCATGGTGGTTAAGGTGCTGGGTTTCCACCTGGCTGACCATGGTTTAAGTCCCAGACCGGACAGCTTGCTTTCCCACTTTCCATCTCTCTCTCTCTCTCTCTCTCTCTCTCTCTCTCTCTGTGTGTGTGTGTGTTTGTGTGTGTCTGGTAAAATTTTTAAAAATAATGACAATGAGGGACCAGCAGTTTGTGTAATGGCTATGTTGCTGGACTCCCACGTAGTCAACCGCGGTTCGAGTTCCGGACCTGGTGACTTAAAACTCATGCCGGGTGCATGTGCATGTGTGCTGAAGATCCCAAGAGGAGAATGGAGGGGAAGGGATTGTGGCGTGACCATCCCCCCTGGGGGGTGATTTCTCGCTTTCTGTCTCTCTGTCTCTCTCTGTCTGTCTGGCGAGTACACATGCCCTATCTCAAAAACCTCTCAAAAAAAAAAAAAGGCAATGAATAAAATTAAATAAAATAATTTTTAACAAAAGAAAAAAGAAAGAAACCGTTGGTATAATTCAGTCCGTGTCCCAGGGCCTGAGAACCAGAGTAACCGATGGTGTAAATCCCAGTCCGAGCACAGTGGAAACCCAAAGTCCTGGTTCAACTAAAAATGCAGAAAGCAAAAGGAGAGAATTTCTTTTCCTGCTACTTTTGTTCTATTTAGACCCTCAATAATTTGGATGATGCCTCTCTGTACTGGAGAGAGTAATCTACTTTGCTGACTCCACAGATTAAAATTCTAATCTCATCCAGAAACACCATTGTAAACATGCCCTGAAATACTATTTAATTTGGCACCCTATAGCCAGTCAAGGTGACACATAAAACTAACCATCACACTGAAGTTATAATCCAATTTATTGGATATTTTATTTAAAATTAGAGATTTTAAAACCAAGTCTACTCCTGAAACCTCAATTATTACACTGTGCTGGCCTCATTGATATGTTATCTGCCTGGACTCTTATACAACTTTTACTGAAAGGAATTCTCTTGAAAATAATTAAATTTCTGCTATGCAAGAGTTTCAGAGAACTAGAAGTTCTCAGAGGAAGTTCTTAGCTATTGGCTCTACCCAGGCTCCTGAGGACATGTTTGTCTCCTTGACTCAATTCAACAAACAATAATTTAGGCTGGACACTGTGCTCAGAGTTATAGCAGGAACGAGCACAAACAAAACCAAGTTCTGCCTCTAAGAAGTTCATACTTCTCTGCATCTTTCTGTACCAAGCATCAGTAGATAGCTTGCTGTCCTAAGAGAAGAATTTGGCTTCATGAAAGCAGCAGCAACTTGTGGCTTAATAGGTGTAGTTTAGTGCATGTCTTATTAAGATCTATCCGTAGGGACTAGTAGTTGGAGTAATGGCTGTGTTGCTGGACTCCCATGTAGTCAACCACGGTTTGAGTCTCAGAACTGGTGGCTTAAACTCACGCCGGTTGCGTGTACGTGAGTGCCCAAAATCCTGAGAAGAGAATGGAGGAGAAGGGATTGCGGTGTGGCCATCCCCCCGGGGGGTGATTTCTCGCTTTCTGTCTCTCTGTCTCTCTCTGTCTTTCTGGCGAGCACACTCACCCTATAACAAAAAAACTCTCAAAAAAAAGATCTATCCGTAGCCAAAACTCAGAGCACCCCAAACTGCCCTGAAAGGCAGAGGAAAGCATGGTAGAAAGCAATAGTTGTTAATCTCCTACTTACATATTTTTAAAGAAATTTGTTTAGAGAGATTTTTGCTATAGGGCACATGCACTCACAGGAGACATGCAGAGAGACAGAAAGTAAGAAATCACCCCCTGGGGGAGATGGCCACACCACAATCCCTTCTCTTCTATTCTCCTCTCAAGATCTTGGGCACGTATGCACATGTGCCCCATGTGAGTTTCAAGCAACCAGGTCTGAGACTCAAACCACAGTCAGCCACATGGAAGTCCAGCAACATAACCATTATTCCATTTGCTGCTCACTCTCCTCATTTTTAATACCACCATTTATTTTTGTGAACTACTTTTATGTTAGAGTGGGCATTTTTGTTTATCATCATCCCTTCCTTAGTGAACCCACACCTTCCATATATCGTGAGATCCTGATGGAGCTGTTAATCATAATAGCCCCACCTCCTTTGCCCACAGGAGTAGGGATGACTCCGGTTAGTCAGTTGTGTGCTACAAGTAGAGTTTGTCAGAATCGATTTGTAAGACTGACACATGGACCAGCAGAAGCAGCTGTTTTTCCCATGGTGATTTCTAACCAAGTACAATGTGAAATTTGCCCTCCATGTGAAAGGAATATGCAGGTGGAATAAAGACAAACAGTGCTAGGAGATGGAAGGAGTCACAGAACCCTGACATCATTTGAACTCTAGAATTTGTTTTTAGATTTTCAATGACATGAAATACATATACATAAGCAGAACGTTTTATATGTATCCCTTTGGAAGGTTGTTTGTGTCATTGTTTAAAAAATATTTAAGAAGTAATATTAGAAGTTAGGTTGGGTTTCTGTTGCTTGGAACCAAGAGTCCTAACTTTTAAAAGGAAAAAAAAAATGGATGTTTCCCTTAAACTTTGTTGGTCATCAGTCGATAGAGCTGAGATCGTGTCTCTACGGGTGACAAATCCCCAAAGTAAGGGCCTGGTGTAATCTCAGCTCTTCATTGACCATGCCCCATAAACACGGGGCTCTTGGGTATGAGCTCACTGTATCTCACAGGTCTCTTCCAAAGAATTTAGAGCAGTGTCTGCCACTCTCCCTCAGCATCAAGGATGTCGCTGAGGGCGGCATCTATGGAATCCTAAGTATTCAAGGCAGCCTTCACTTCCCTATTAGCAATTTAAGCAGTTTTGCCATCAGGTCTTGGGACTTGACCCTTTTTCTTTGCTCTGACTCTCCACCCATGCTGAGCAATGAACTGAGATCACTGATCTAACGTTTCTACCTCCACGAAGAGCAGTATTTTAACTCATTCTTGGTGGTGATGAATAAATACACTCCCAGCTATGAATAATCTGAAAAGAAGTACTGTTAAATTGGTAAATCATTCATCAATTTTAATTACCCGGCACAATGGGAGGATGAGGTCTGGAAACTATTGCTAGGGATGATATGTGGTCTGTGGTCCCCTGGTCTGAGCTCTGGTTACTTAAAATACATGCAAAAAGTAGCTGAGGTTTCAACCTCACAAGCTCTGATAATTTACCACTAAAAATAAACAAATGCTCAAGAGACAACTATTATGTAAACACTCTCAGACAGATTTTTCAGCATCTGCATATAGAAGCTACCATCCTATACACAGGGAAGCTAAGGGCACAGCACACAAAGAATGTTTTATCTTTGGGGAGAGCTGCATCTGCTGAGCATGAGGGAAAGGCAGGACAAAGAATCACTTCTCTTGTTCAGGCAGAGAACTGAAACGTGATCCATTGTTCTGTCTTAAGCGGATGCACGTTAACAGTGCTAAATATTGGAGCTTGCCTTTCCTTAGAAACTTAATGCCTATCCTTAGCACAGGTGCTATTTTACCAAATATTTATTGAGAAGCAGAAACATTCAATACATCTGTTCTCATTGAGTACTCATCCTTTTCCAGTACCCTATCCAGCACATAGTAGGTGCTTAGTAAATTGCATTTCTCTCTCATCTTTCCGTTAATATTGGTTTGCTTTACTTTTAGCAAATACTATTTATAAAAATTAGAACTATGTGGGGACTTTTAAACATTTGTGGGAAAATGGAATTAAAATATGAGTTTATTTGGAATTAAAATATGAGTTTATTTTTTTTTGAAATTTATGCATAGTTTTTTTATAATATAATTATTCATGAACGTACAGAAGCGTTCCTCCTTCACATGGCAGGTATATTAGAATATGAATATTATAAACTCAAAGGACATTCCCTGTACCTTGGGATGCTTTTAAATTCCAAATCCTCTTACTTAGGATGATTTTAAAAATATAGCACTTTTGGGGCCAGCAGGAGGTGTGGTGGTTAAGGTCACTGAACTCCCAAATGGCTGGCCATGGTTTGAGTCCTAGACAAGACAGCTTGCTTTCTCACTTTCCCTCTCTCTCTCTCTCTCTCTCTAGCTCTGTCCCTCTCAGGCCATATTAAAATAAATAAATAAATACATAAATAAATAAAGTCAAATAAAAAATAATCCTTTAAAAATATATATAGCAGTTTACATAGAACTTCACTGTGAAACTTTCAGTGCACAAAAACCACACACTCATTTGGGCATGCTGTTTTGCCCCCACGGGGATTTGCAAAGGAAGGGCTGGAAGGATTGACCAGAAAGAACAGCTGTTTAGTGAGGCAGAAAGTTGAAACTATTTAACTTAAAATTAGGTTTGGGGATTATCTGAGGTCTTCAAATACTCTATAAATTGTGTTCTTCATTATCACAGGTAAATAGGAAAGACTGTGCAGTGTGTGAATTTACTACCGAGCCATTGCAACAGGAAAGCCTCCCGAATCATCAGTTCATGGATTTATGGGTTTTGAATACGAATTTCTGCCATGGATCACACACTCATCAGGCTGTTGAGTTGCTTTAGCCAACCTGTGTGAGACACACAGGCCCTGCCGAGATGAGGAGGATGGGAAGAAATTCATGGATAAGAAAGAATAACATGCTACTTGTCACTTGCTTTCTTAGATTATTTGGAAGTCTGAAAGCCTAAGCCTGCCCCTCACTATAGGTCAGACCTGCCAGAGTAGACCACCCTCCTGGCTCAACCTAGTTCCTCATCAGCCCACCCCAACCCTTAGACTGCCTGGTGATTCACATCTATACTGGATGTAGCAAAATACTCCAGGCCCACACTTGAGTGCCTCTGCAGGCACCTTTTCAGATGTAGGCAGATGGTTTAGTTGTGTTTCCCTCCTTTTGAGTTTGTTTATGGTTTTGTGATTTTTATATACTTACGCATAACATTATCTAAGGAGGAATGAGGTTTTTTGTGGTTCTTCATTATCTAGGATCTGAATCTCCAGCATTTACTAAATCCTAACTAATATTTCTCACTACCAGCTAGCTCTTTTTACATTCTCTCTTCCCAAGTCAGAATTTATGAAGATAATCTCCTAATTCCAGCGCTCAGCAAGCTTCTTACGTGGGACCAAAAGTCAGATGTCCCAAATTTTAGAAATAATGATCCGACTAGTTAACACACCAGACTTGAGCAAACCCTGGACTCTAGAGCCCTGGCGATCTGCATTATTATTGTGGTCACACGCTATTCTCAATGTTTCTGTGAAAATGTTTCTAGATCAGTGGACATTGAGTAAAGCAGACTGCTCTTCATAATGTGAATGGATTTTATCCAAGAAGTTGAAAGCCTCAAAAGACCCAAAATACTGACCGCCCCCTATTAAGAGCCGGCCTCCTGAGCCTGAACGGCAGTATCAATTCCTCCCTCCCTCTTCAGCCTGTTAGCCCACTCCGAAGATCTTGGACGTGCCAACCTCCATAATAACATAAGCCAGTTTCTTCATCTTAATCTATCTCTGTCTACATTATAATGTTTCAGCCAGTGAAGGACCATAAGTGTATAGGACAGAAGTCACGTAAGTTGTAGAGAAACTCAAGAAGTCCTACTTCCTGGTGCTGTCGTAGCTGCCATAGCGCAAGGATAACTCCCATGTTTAGGTGTAAACAAACCTAAGCGCTTCCAATTGTGTGAAAGTATAGACATACACCTAGGCACAAACAGAATACTTGATCATGATCTAAATGACTATGTAAATGGTTTATGTATTCAGTGTATTTTTGCTATGATTTCATAAGTAGTGTAATTTCCTTCTACCTTTCAAATGTTTACTGTGGCACAGGATGCTACGTTACACCAGCAACAGCAGCCTCATACATCCCATATTAACCACATCTGTTGATCACGTCATCTTCTCTTGTGCTTCTTTTCATTTCTTCTTATTTCGTTCATCATAGTTCTCCTAGTGGGATATGATACAGATATACAAGACAGTGATATTGCGGACCCTAACCCTGTGTGGGCCTAGTCTAATGTGTGTGTTTATGTCTTAGTTTTTAGCAAAAGAAAATGTAAAGAGTAAAAAAAATGTTAATTTAAAATATAAAAAAGCTTATAGAGAAAAATATGTCTGTATTGCTATACAATGTGAGTTTTAAACTAGGTGTTATTACAATAACAAACACAAAATGAAGTCAATTTTTTTAAAAATTAAGTTTACAATGTTATAAAGTTACTGTAAGCGAATGTTAATTTGCTATTGGAGAAAGAATTTTTTTTTTCCAATAAACTGAAACTTAATTTTGCAGATATAGAAAATAAATCCTGGGCCAACCAGTGGTTAAAGGTCTAGATCCCACATGGCTGATCCAGTCCCAGAGACTTAAAAAAAAAGACACTGGGCATGTGTGAATACCCAAAATCCCAATGGGATAAAGAAATAGAGAAGAGATTATGACATGACCATGCCCCAGTGAACGGTAACCTTTGCCTCTCTCTGTCTCTCTCTGGTAAACACACACCCTCTGGCAATTAAAAAAAGAAAGAAAAAAAGAAAACTTTGTGATACTTGTAGTGCCTGTAACATTGTTCACCGGAGAAATAACCTTCAATTCATGCTTTCATATCACATTACAATTGTTATAGACATCTAAAAAACCTGTACTTTACAATTATGGGATTATTAAACTTGCCAATAAATTGTGTTATTGGATATATTAGTAAAGAAATAGTGTATTATTGTATTAATACAGAAACATATTCTTTTATTTTTTGGAAAGAAATATTTTTGCTACAGGGCACATGTGCTCACCAGAGAGAGAGAAAAAAAGAGAAATCACCCCCTTGGGGAGATGGCCATCCATCAATCCTTTCTGCTCCATTCCCCTCCAGGGATTCTGGGCACACATGCACACGTGCCAGGTGTGAGTTTCAAGTCACAGATCTGAGACTCAAACCACAGTCAACCACATGAGAGTCCAGCTCCCCAACCACTATGCCACCTGCTGGCCCCAGAAACACATTCTGGTAGATCATCACACGTCTTTAAATATTTTGATCATTGCATTTTACACTTTATTTTATGCATTTACAAGTATTTTTGTCAGATAAGGTCCAAAGGCTTAACCAAACTACTAAAAATGTCCATGGCACATGGGGGCTGGCAGGTAGTGTGGTGGTTAAGGGCACTGGACTCCCACATGGCCAACCACGGTTTGAGTCCCAGACCTGACAGACTGGTTTCCTGCCCTCCTTCTCTCTCTCTCTCTCTCTCTCTTGCTCTCTCTCACTCTGTTCCTCACTGGTCAAATAAAAATAAATAAACAAATAAAGTTAAATAAAATAATCCTCCCCCCCGAGAAAAAAAAAAGATCATGGCACAAGAAAAACTTAAGCATACCTAATTTAGTCTTTCACTTAATAAAAACAAAATCCTCATTGGTATTACTTTTTTTTTTTTTTTAACAGAAGGCATGTGCACTCACTAGAGAGAGGAGAGAGACAGAGAGACAGGGAGAAGGAGAAAGCACCCATGCCTAATTTTGCAATCCCTTCTCCTCCATGGAACCATTTCCAGCTCTGGCATCCTGGCGTTATGTTGCTGTGCCTCTCCTATTCTAGTTTGATGCTCTTCCATTGGCTTCACTTCCTATTTTTGCCCCCTGTGAGAAGACTTACCCTAAAAACTCAATTCCTGTAGCTAAATTACATTCTGTTTCTGAATTTCTCCCTTATAAATGTCACCTGTCTTCATAGCTGATTCAAATATCACCTCAAGGATGACTCTTAAACCTACCTCTTCTAATATATGTATATCTATATCTATATCTATATCTATATATATACATTTTCTTCCCTCCAATTTCAGTCCTGGATCTTACACTGTCTGGTGTGCCTGCAACCAAGAAAACACATTGTCTAGGGGCAGAACACCTAGGTTCAAAGTCCAGTTCTGTTATTTATCAAAAGTGTGATCTTGGATAAATTAATTAACATCTTGCTTCAGTTGCTTCATTTCAAAAATAGGAATCATGGGGACCAGCAGTTAGTGTAATGGCTATGTCACTGGACTTCCATGTAGCCAACCGCGGTTCAAGTCCCGGACCCAGTGGCTTAAACTCACGCCAGGCACATGTGTGTACGTGCCCGAGATCCCGAGAGGAGAATGGAAAAGAAGGGATTGCGGCATGGCCATCTCCACTGGGGGGTGATTTCTCGCTTTCTGTCTCTCTGTCTCTCTCTCTCTTTCTGGCGAGCACACATGCCCTATAGCAAAAACTTGTAAAAAAAAAAAAAATAGGGATCATAGGGACCAGCAGATGAAGTAATGGCTGTCACTGGACTCCCACGTAGCTAACCATGGTTTGAGTCCCAGACCCAGCAGCTTTAAACTCACACCAGATGTATTATTAAAATAACTTTAGCATAGCCCTAGTATGCAGTGTTTATAAAGTCTACTCACCCAGAGCAACTCCTAGTTCTGTGAACTCCATTCATGGAAAATGCCCTCCTCAGGTGTTACTTTTTTTTTTTTTTTTATCACTCCCACGTAGGTAACCATGGTTTGAGTCCCAGACCCAGCAGCTTTAAACTCACACCAGATGTATTATTAAAATAACTTTAGCATAGCCCTAGTATGCAGTGTTTATAAAGTCTACTCACCCAGAGCAACTCCTAGTTCTGTGAACTCCATTCATGGAAAATGCCCTCCTCAGGTGTTACTTTTTTTTTTTTTTTTATCTTTTATACTGTACTTTTACCCCACCTTTTCTATGTTTAGATATGTTTAGATACACAAATACTTGCCATTATGTTATAATTACCTGTGGTGCTAAGTCCAGTGACAGGCCACACAGGTTTGTAGCTTAGGAGCAATAGGCTTTAAGATAAGGCCTGGGTGCACAGTAGGCTCTACCCTCTAGATGGGTGTAAATACACTGTGATGTTCATTCAATGATGAGCTCCCCTAGCAACACATTTCCCAGAATGTACCCTGTCATTAGGTGATATATGACTATGTATGTATACACACACATATGCTCTATCATTTCTGTTTCTTGAAGAACATTGATGGTAGAGATGGTAGAGAATAAAAGACTGGAGAATAAAAAAGTATTACAAATTGTAATGGACACTAGAGACAAAGTGGAAATATAGGTGGGAGGGGAAGAGCATAGGAGATTGGGGAGGGAAATGGAGAGGTAAGACACTTGTGGGACACAGATAAGATTTATTATCTTTGACGAGGATGTGTATGAATAATAATAAAAATAAATAGATAAATAAAAGAACATTGATTGATATATCCTTGTTTCTTCCATTTTAAATTATGGGGTAATCTGAATCTGTTCTGTAGAGATTATGTCTGGTTTGATAACCTTATATATATATATATATATATACATATATATATATCATACTATATTATATAACATAGTATATAAATGATATTTTATGTGCCAAAGAAATCTGGAAGAAGTAAAGCTTATTTCAGTAAACCTTGTTTTTAAGAATGAATGGTGAAAATCAGCTATTTACTTAAGGTTGAGCAATTAGAAATTCCTTCTTTGGAAAACAGTTCTTTCATGACTTTCTCTCCTTTGGTAAGGTCTCCACCTGTGGGCTTAGACAACTTAATTCCTGTCTGAGCTAAGTATGGCCCTATGGACCCAGAAAAAGTGATTCTGTCTCAAGGTGAATATTAGAGTTGGTTTCCTATGGCTCTTACCCAGGTATGGAGGGGAAGAGGGTTCTGACTAATCCCTCCTAGGTCCCTGATCTTCACCAGGATGCACAAGGACTTTCCAGAGGATTGCCAATGTTCATGAACACCTTGCCCACCAACACCAGACTGATGCCCAGTGACCAACCTACTTGTTCATTCTATTTTCCCCCATTCTTCTGAGAAGACTTATAGAAAATTTGTCACATACCAGATACTGAAGGCCCAAAAATGAAGAACACATCATCCCTATCTAAAAATATACACTATAGACTTTTAAAGCTTCCAAGGGAGATAGCCTGAGATATTCTCAAATCTCTAAAATCAAGGACAAGAAAACTCTTACAGTCTCCTGGCTTTTCTCCTGAGTCAAATTTTTGCCAAAAGTGACATATAACCTTTTATTTTTTTCACACCACAAGTTTACCACTTTTTCACGTTTGTTCAAGCTCAAGCTCTTTAACAGTCATTTCTTCCTTGTACATGTAAACAACTGTTCTGTTTCTAATAGGTTTGCTCTTTTTTTAAGAATTATTTATTTAACTTTATTTATGTATTTATTTATTATTTATTTTTATATACAGTCAATCACATTGTTTAGTTCACATTTCAGTATGTGAACATTTCTCCCTAGTCCAGTTGATCAAAATATCTTCAACAGATAAACCACACTTCCCCATTCCATCAATGCTCTGCCTCTGTATCTCTCCTCCAAATGACCTTCCCTAGGCCCCACTCCTCCACACACACTACATATGGCACTTACACCCATCCCTTGTGTTTGTGCATCTTTTAGTCAATCAGTTTCGGTCGTAGAGTGCAGACACTCAGTATATATTATGTGTGGACATACAATGTCTCTCTTTCATAGCCTGGCTTGCTTCACTCAGCAGTAAATCTTCCATATTCTTCCATTTTCTGTCAAAAGCCAGGGTTTTGTTGGTTTTTATGGCCGAATAGTATTCCATAGAATATATGTACCACAGTTTTTCAATCCATTCATCCATACAGGGGCACTCGGGTTGGTTCCATGTCTTAGCAATCATAAATAGTGCTGCAATAAACATCGATGTGCAAGTACTTTTCCAATGAAGAATTCTTCTATCCTTTGGGTAGATACTGAGGAGTGGAATTGCTGGATCATATGGTAGATCTATTTGTAGATTTTTGAGGAATCTCCAAATTGTTCTCCACAGTAGCTGTAATAAACCTTTATAGTATTAAAATTTCATGATCAAAATAAATTATTCATTATATAAATTTTTAAAAATTATTAATGATCTTATTCCCCTGCTGCCCATTTTTTTCTCCCTGAGTAGGGGGAGAATCTGACTTCCAATTATCAAAGTAAAAGATCCAAATGTCCAGTTTTCAACAACAACAAAAAAGTCATAAAGAGGGTCAACAGGTAGCATAGTGGTTAAGGTACTGGACTTCTACATGGCCAACTGTGGTTTCAGTCCTGGCCTTGGAGGCTTGAAACTCACCCTGGGCATGAGTATGTGCAGACCCAAAATCCCTAGAGGAGAATGGAGGAAAAGAGCCTGTGGTGTAGCCATCCCCCTGGGGGGTGATTTCTCATTTTCTCTCTCTGTCTCCAGCGAGTGCATGACCCCACAGCAAAAATCTCTCTCTCAAAAAACAAAAACAAAAACAGAAACCCAACACAACAATGAGGTATCACCTAACTCCAGTCAGAATGTCTAAGATTAAAAAAAAAAAAAGGTAAGTGTTGGCGGGGGTGTGGTGAAAGGGGAGCTCTTTCACACTGCTGGTGGGAATATATATATATTTTATTTATTTTAATTTGACCAGAGAGGGGCAGAGAGAGAGAGAGAGAGAAAGAAAGTGAGAAAGCAAGCCACTAGGTTCAGGACTCAAACTGTGGTCGGCCATGTGGGTGTCCAGCGCCCTTAACCACCATGCCACCTGCCAGCTCCCATAGGTTTACTCTTTTCACTAGTTACTGGGAGGGCTATCCTTTGCCAAATTGAAAGACTAGCAGTAAACAATCCCACAAGGTAGTTCCAGTGCACCTTTTCAGATGCATCATCACCTCCCCATACATACTCGTGTATGTTCTCCCATTCCAAGGACTCCTTAGGACCTCCCTATTGCACTAGTACAAACTTCAAGGCAGGTTTGGGCAGGTCTGCCATCTCTTCCTGTTTGTACCAGCAAAGACAGAGCCAAACTTTTGACCATAGTCCTAATTCAGCATTAAGTTGCTGGTGATAATGAAGATAGGCCTTAGGATAAAGTGGGGAAAGCACTGGGCTAAGAATTTAGGCAACAGAGTTCAAGACCCTGTTCTTCCATTTATTCATTGTGATTTGAACAATCTACTTCATCTTTCTGAGCTGCATTTGTACAATAAAAAGATCAAACTACATTGATCTGAAGTCCCTTATACCCTGCTGAAGACTCCCACCTAAATGATTAAACAGAGAAGGCAAGACATACTGGTGCATTTGTCTGCATAATTAGCCACAGCATGCGCTTAATGGTCCAGTTACTTTCATTTTGCCATCTCTAGGATATAATCTTCTGGGCCGCCTTGTCCCAAATACAGGGTAACCCTGCTCTCCATCTGGTACCTATTCTGTGGGCATTTCAGGGACTTTCATTTCCTGTATTTGAGGCTGGAATCATTGAGACCCCTAATTTCAAGTTGGAAGGGGATAAAATTGGCCCTGCATTTCTAAACTTAGAAAAGCTGGACATTCTGTAACCCATTTGTGACATAAATGTGTTCACGCACACACATGAAATCCAAACAACGTCATTAACATGTAACAGCTGCATATTAATAAGTTTGATCTTAATTTCTAGGTTTATACAATTGAATTCTTATATCATTTGTATACACGTCTAACATTTTTAATTGTAAGAAGCAAAACATTCAGAATTTTAGGCCTGCAGAATTAGTCACTTGAGAGTATACTTTTGGTTTTGTATTTCTGCCAGTGATCTAAAAATAAAGAAGTTCTTTTGCTTTTATTTTAAATATGAATTCCTTTTGACTTGATCATCTGTCGTCTGAGGCTTCTTCTTTTCCTCTGAACATAGAAATGCCTGAATTTGTAATGCCTGAAAATAGTAGTTTAAAATGTAAGCACTGACAACATACACACACCTATACTCCAGTTAAACTGTTTACTATTAATGTTATGATTGTGTAATACTTTAAGCACTTAATAGCACTTAAAATTTTTGTCTTCATATAGCTCTAATGTTCCCTGGAGTTTTAATTCCATTTTCTAAGCATATTTACTTGCTGTTTTAAAAATGTTAGAGAAAGCCTAGATAAATATGTGACCAGAAACTTAATTATCTCTTTAAGTTTAATAAAGGATGGTTGGGCGGGTGGGCTAACATTTATTATGTGTATGCCTGCCAACTTCTGTGCTAGGTTCCATTACATATATTCTTTCAGTTAATTGTGGACAAAGATCTCATAGTAAAACAAAGGAAAAATACAAATGAACTTGAAGGGTTTAACAGAAGTGTGATGATCTTACTGAATTCATGTAGATTTTTTTTCCCAATGCCTACTTCAAGTTCAAATTGATAATGAGTATTTATTTGAACTCCCTAAAAATATCACCTCTGTGTATAATTAAAATGAAACCTCCTGGGCCTACCTTAATTAACTAAAATGTGTTCAGCATTTTGACCCTTCTGTTTTTCCTATCCTGTCATGTTAATATAATATTAAAATTATATTTCACTTAGTTCTTCTTGTTCAGCTTATTTTCTAGGAAATCTGAGAACATATTTGCATTAGGTGTGATATATTCTTCACTGAGTGTTGTAAAATGGATTTCACTTGTGTTTAATAGACTTCATTGACATAAAGTAAGACTTTTTTTTGGTTATTTCTAATTCAAATTTGGAATTGTTAATGAACCCACAGCAAAAAATCAATTTTAAAAAATAGCAGCACTTAAAAGGACTCATTTATACCTTTAAAGTATATTGAAGTTGCCCAAGCACGTATCATAAAGTAGAAATTCCTGGAAGGGAAAAATCTTTTCATTTTGATTGACAGTGAATAGTTAAGATTTAAAAAAAAAATCCATCATTTAAAAAAAAATAAAGTCCTTCCAGGAACAATTTGTGGAAGGTATGGTATAATGATTGACACTGAATAGTTAAGATTAAAAAAAAAAAATCCATCATTTAAAAAAAAATAAAGTCCTTCCAGGAACAATTTGTGGAAGGTATGGTATAAGTATTCCTCAATCATGCATAAATAGGAAAATATGAATAAAAACATTTGGAGGATGGGAGCCAGCAGGTGGTGTGGTGGTTAAGGCGCTGGACACTTCCACATGGCTGACCACGGTTGGAGTCCCAGACCTGGTGGCTTGCTTTCTCACTTTCCCTCTCTCTCTCCCTCTCTCTCTCTCTCTCTCTCTCTCTCTCTGTGGTGTGTCTCTTTCTGATCAAATGAAAATAAATGAATAAATAAAATTAAATAATTCTTTAAAAAATTGGGGAAAATTAAAATAAATGAATAAATAAAATAAAATAAAATAAAATAATTCTTAAAGAAAAACATTTGGGGGAGTTGCCACATATTATTTCAGTTAAGTAAAGTGGACATTTAATAAATGGGACTCAGGTGAGTTAAAATAGTCATATTATTCATAACAGTTTGTTTTGTTTTGTTTTGTTTGGTTTGGTTTGGTTTCATTTTAGAGAGGTTTTTGATATAGGGCACTTACAAGAAAGACAGAGAGAGACAGAGAGATGGAAAGCAAGAAATCACCCTCCAGGGGGGATGGCCAAGCCACAATCCATTCTCCTCCATTCTCCTCTCAGGATCTTGGCCATGAACGCCCACGTGTTTAAGCCACTGGGTCCAGGACTCGAACTGCGGTTGACTATGTGGGAGACCAGCGACATAGCCATTACACTAACTGCTGGTCCCTTAATAACAGTTATTGACATTTGGAAGCAGGGCTCTCAGGTGGCAAGGTGGTTAAGGGCACTGGACTCCCACACGGCCG
Source organism: Tupaia belangeri chinensis (assembly GCF_000334495.1). Classification (NCBI taxonomy): domain Eukaryota; kingdom Metazoa; phylum Chordata; class Mammalia; order Scandentia; family Tupaiidae; genus Tupaia; species Tupaia belangeri. The sequence continues at coordinate 2,047,928 of NW_006159858.1, forward strand.
AACACAGTTCAAATCCCAGACCTGGTGTCTTGCTTCTCACTTTCCCTTTCTCTCTCTCTCTCTCTCTGTCCCTCTCTGGTGAAATTAAAATAAATAACTAAATAAATGTAGTTAAATAAAATAATTTTTAAATTTTTGTTTATTTATTTTTTATTTTAATATTACATTTAATCACATATATCTTTACCATATAGAACATTTTTTCCCAGAATGATTACCATGCATATCAGTCAAGACAAATATATTACTAGCCACATTGTCATCAGCAAATAATTTCATTTTCTTTTAGATAATTATTTTTAAATTCTTCCTATTTTTTTTAATACATTCAATTGCTATACATCATTTGGCTTGTAAAGAGAATTTACCCAACATGAAATGCCTCTCAGACAAGTCCAGTTGAGAACACTATACATGTTAATAAAAGAATTATTTTAAAAAATTGGAGAGCAAAAGACATTTGCATTTGTTTCTCATTTGATTTGCACAATAGCCCAAGTTCTCTATTATCATCATTCTCCACTGCTATCACTATTCTCTTTTTAAGGGTGATATTGATGTTAGGGATAGGCCAAGATGAAAATGTTTCCTTTAGACCAATTTTGAACTCCCAGTTGACCTTCTTTTCCAAGAAGTTTAATTGGAAGAATCAGATATCTATGATTATTTACTTTTGTTATATCTCTTTTATATCCAACTCCTGTTAGCTTAGCTAAACTCAAGAGATTGGGTAGATTATACACCAGAACTGCTCAAACTTTAACCTACATAACAATCACCTACGAAGTTTGTTAAAACAAAAGACTTTCAGACCCAAACTCCAAAGTTTCTGATTTAGTAGGTCTAAGTGGGGTCCAAAAAATTGCATTTTCACAAGTTTTCAGATGATGCTCCTGCTGTCAGTCCAAGGTCTTCTCTTTGAGTAGCACTGTTGTAGGCCACTAGTTAAATTTAATGTAATGCCTAATAAAAGAGCCCTGGGGGAGTTCCAGCAGGTCAGTAATAATGACTTTAATGCTAACAAGGTTACAAAACATGATTGTGAGCTGCACAATTCTAGAAGGTGTTGTTTAGTGTATAATCTGCACAGCTGTCCACTGCATCCTTGAATGGTAAGTGTATTGTTCCAGCAGTAGAAGTAGGAGGCAAAGAAGCAGAGAAGAAAAGGAGATGATATTGGTTTGACCATGAGGTTTTGAAAGTTTCTCAGATCCAGGAATATTATTTAAGTCTAACTAGTCAGGCTGATCCAGGGTCAGAGAATTTATCTACAGAGAAAATCTATCAGCTTTTGAAGTCAGGGGTTTGGGGAGACTTAAAGTTTATGCATTACTATTTGGGATCCAGGGATAAAAGGCATCCCAAAATTGGGGAGAAGATCATCTTATTTCTGCACTAAACAGTCAATGGCTTTGGTGGAATGAGCCCCTAACGTGATCAGGAGGCAGTACCAACGCACCATCAACTAGGATACTAGCAGTAGAGGCAGTGTAAAAATGTATCCTCTAAGTAACTAAGAAATAATGGCCTCCCCATCAAAGACAAAAATCGAAGAACTAAGCAACCAAGAGATATCACCTAAGGAAGAGAAGTATGGGGGGTGGGGGGAGGAGGAGGCTGCCATCAGGGGAGACTCCAGTGGAAAATGGAGCTGAAATCTACCAGATGTAGGTAGAGAATATAAAACTTGCTAAATATTAATGGCATAATTCCTTTTATGCTGACAGACTGGTAATTTCTGAGGACATTTGGAAGAAAGAATTTTTAAAATGTTACTAATCATAAGAATACAGATTGCAACATCCCCTTTTATGATAAGAATATCATTATTGTTTTAGTACCAGTCACATATCATGAGCTATACACTTGTCTAATTGATCTCTGACACTCATAAACTGCCACTTCCACTACCACTTCACTAGGTCGTGGCACCTGATACAAACCCACAGATCCAAAAGTATATTATCAGAAGAGCAGGTTTGCTGAGCTTGAGTCCACTGATTTATGGAGCTCATTCTCTCTTCCTTTGAGCAATCTCTGCATGGCTCAGAGAGGAGAATTCACCTCTTTGAAAGTCAGCAGCAGAGAATATCTATTTTCATTCTACCTCACTACTTCTATCCAAGGGAAGAGTGACATATCTAACTGATGAACTAAGGGAAAGGAATTGAATTGTGCCTGGATTAGTTCTTTTTTGCTGTTGATAGGGATAGTTCTTGGGGATGGGGAGATTCTCCTCTTCCTAGAAGGGATTTTCCCTCTATGGGAGAAAATCCTACAGTTGTGCGGTGGTCACTGTTTGGCTAATCTAGTTCAAAACAACTTAGCTGCTGTTTTAAGCCACATTCTTCCATCATGTTTCCAACCAAAACTAGCTGACACACTCAATTTTGAATAATTAAAGAGGAACTGTTATGAAGACAGGAGTAGATTAGAGAAAAAGCACAGGGATAGTGGTAGAACAGAGCTGGTAATAGCAGAGGAATAAGTTATCAGAACCCAGAACTAGCACATGACATAGCAAAGTTCAGCTTCAGAGGAGCTGTGATCTTCAGAATGCAGAGAAATTACCTTTGGTCAATGGACACAGTCAGTTTGAAGCAATCCCATAGGAAGAAAAAAATCAGAAGATAGATTCCCTAACGTCAATCCTCTACTTCTCTAATCTTCCATCAGGACTTCCTATTGGCTGAATCCAACCAGAAGTCAAGGGCTAGGGAGCCTATTGATACAGTTGTACAATATGCTATGGGGGCTCCACACACTTTACCTTGGCACCATATGCCTGCCTACTCAATGAATTCTGACTAAAAGAACCTGCAACTCTTTACCTGACTAATTTCTCAAGCCAATAGAATGTAGTTGACCTACACACAGAGCAGCTGAAGATCAGACTGGCAGCAGATTCTCAGAGCAACCCATAACCTGCGAAAAATGGGAGTTGGAGGATAACTAACGCAGCCCTTTGCAGCTCTGGTACAATCCAATGTGTTCTACACTGTATCCCAGAGTTCACTGGTGGGATTGAGCCTCAAGTGTTCACAGTGCCACTGCTTTATATCATACCCTTCATTAGGCTTTTTCCCCGTCCCTGTCTTCCCCACTGCCCTACCTTCTAAAGATCACCACCTAAGTAAACTATTTTACTCAAGCACTTGGTTCAGCATCTGCTCTAGATGTATCCACACTATGGCAGTAGAACATATGGGAGAAAGAATCAATAAATAACACTCTAAGCACATTGTTTAGAAATATAGAGAACAATGTCAGAAGAAACAGGTAAAACAAATTCAAAATGATTGCTTCTGAGAAGGCTATTTGGGATAGGGCTGGAAAAACAGGTGGGCAAGAACTATATAGTGTTTGTTAAAATTTTGTTTATTTGATTATTTGATGTATGTTCAGTTTTGTTGTTGCTGTCTTCATTTGTTTATTTTTTTATTGTTATCATTATTTTTTAGTTTTTTGTTATGGGGGCATATCAAAGAGAGACAGAAAGAGAGAAAAAGAAAAATCACACCCACCTTCTCAGGGGGGATGGCCATGTCACAATCCCTTCTCCATTCTTCTCTTAGGATTTTGAGTATACACACACATGCGCCCAACATGTTTTTTAAGTAGCCAAGTCCAGACTCAAACACTGCAATCAGCCACGTGGGATCTAATCCTATCCACCAGGCCACTGACTAGCTCTAGGTCTTTCTTTATGAAATTACATAATAAGATTAAAATCTGCTTTGGAATTATTGCATAATAGAAAGAAGAGAGGAAAGTAAAAGAAAAATAAAGAAATACAGAATTATTAAACTAGAGGAAATAATATACTTTCTTCAGAGAATTGTGATTTTAGTGGTCAGGCTCTAAAATGTGAAGAGAAAAATGAGATATTGGGGGCTATACTTAATCTACTTAATATAGAAATAGAGTTGCAACTGAGTCTTAACTGCGTATAAATATGGGAGCAAAGGGAGCCAGTAGGTGAAGTGGTGGTTGGGGCGTTGTACTCTCACACGGTTGACCATGGTTCACGTCTCAGACCTGGTGACTTGAACTCACACTGGGCTTGTGTGTGCATGTCCAAAATACCAAAAGGAGACTAGAGAAGAAAGGATTGTGGCATGGCCATCCCTCCTGGGAGGTGGTTTCTCACTTTTTTTCTCTCTGTCTTTCTCTGTATCTCCAGCAAGCACACATGATCTATAGGGGAAAACAAAACAAAACAAAACTCTCTAAAAAAAAATGGGATCAAAAAACAGGGTCATATTTTAGTCATTACCAGCCCCTCAAAGGTGAATAGGGCTGAAAAGAAATGTAAAAGAGAAAAACTCAAAATTTCAGGGAGCAAACTAGAACAGCATCCCTTAAGAGAATTCAGATACAAGAAATATTGAACAGCATTTTCTTAAAGTCATAAATAGAATGCCAATAATAATACAAACTAGGAAGTAAGTACTGGATAACGAAATGGCTCTACTAAGTGGTAACAGAAAACTTGAACTGCTTTGCTAGGAAAAGATCGACACAGAATATGCAAAACATGAGTAGGTGGGTGAATTTCATTGTGACTTGTTATTATAGCAGGAATCCAGATACTGCCTGTTCTATGAGTGAATATTCTCCAAACATGTACAGAATCAAGAGATTCTGCTGCTACAAATGGCTGAATAAGCACCTATCAGGCCACAGCTAACACTATCAATACTAGAAAAAAATATATAATAACAGAACAAACTGAAGGCATGGAAAATGAACAAAAATGGCAGATTGTAGAAGGGTGTAGCAGTTGGAGAGAAAGGACCTACTTTTATAAGCCCAACAATAGACTATAGTTAGCACCACACAGAACATTTAGAATTCTGATAGAAAACTCAGTTATTCTGCCCTGAAGAACTGAATTTCCCCAGTTCTGTGGACATCTAGCCACAAAAAATTAAAGAATTAGCCCAGAAAATATTTAGAGAGAGGGAGCTCCAAGTAACTACACAAACCTCTGACCCTTGACGTCTAGATAAGGATAAAAGAACTGAAGTGGGATTTGACCTGCTACCTAAGAAACAAGAGTTCAAAGTTTGAATCTAACCAAGTTAATTGCCTTACCAAACACAAATAAGAGAAAAACAAAATAAGTCAACGCTCTTGAAAAGATTTAATACAATTTCTACAACATAAAAATCACAATGTCTAAGACAGGATCCAAAATGCCTAGTATATAAAGACCTAGGAAACTGTCGCCCATTTTGAAAAGAAACACCAATCTATGCAGACTAAGCTTGAAAGGTTTCAGATACTGAAATTAGCAGATAAGAGTGTTAAAAGGAGCATTAAACTTGAACTCCCTGTTGTCCTCCTTGTCATCATGGTCAGTGAAACAGAAGAAAAAAAAATATTCCAAATGAGTAAAAAGATTAGAAATCTCAGAAGAAGCTTTAAAAGAATCAAATAGAAATTCTACAACTTAAAAGTAAAATATATGAAATAAAAAATTTACTGGATGGAGCATAATGGAGATGACAGACAAAAGGTAATTTTTAAAAATAATTATTTATTTAATTTTATTTATTCATTCATTTATTTTAATTTGACCAGAGAGAGATACAGAGAGAGAGAGAGGGAAGTGAGAAAGTAAGCCACCAGGTCCAGTATTTGAACTGCAGTCAACCATGTGGGAGTGTCCAGCTCCTTAACCACCATGCCACCTGCTGGTCCCAACAAAAGATAATTTAAAGATAGATCAACAGAAATAATTTAGCAGTACATCGAGCTCCATAGAGACAGAGCCAGGACAAGTGAGAGCCAGGTAGGCACTGGTCACTCTGTGCCTTGCAGAGGAAAGATAACAAAACATGGATGAAGGAGATCCTAAAAAACCAAGAGGCAAAGTGTCATTGTATGCATTCTTTGTGCAAACTTGCCAGGAGGAGCACAAGAAGCACCCAGATGCTTCAGTCTGCTTCTCAGAGTTTTCTAAGAAGTGCTCAGAGAGGCAGAAGACCATGTCAGCTAAAGAGAAAGGAAAATCTGAAAATATGACAAAAGGGGACAAGGCCCATAAGAAAACCTACATCCCTCCTAAAGGAGAAACAAAAAAGAAGTTCAAGAATCCCAAAGCACCTGAGAGGCCTCCTTTGCCTTTTTCTTGCTCTATTCTGAGTACTGCCCCAAATCAAAGGAGAACATCCTGGCCTATCCATTCGTGATGTTGCAAAGACACTGGGAGAGACGTGGAATAACACTGCAGCAGATGATAAACAGCCTTATGAAAAGAAGGCTGCTAAGCTGAAGGAAAAAGTATGAAAAGGATATTGCTGCATACCGAGCTAAAGGAAAGCCTGATGCAGCAAAAAAGGGAGTTGTCAAGGCTGAAAAGAGCAAGAAAAAGGAGGAGGAGGAAGACGAAGATAAAGAGGAAGAAGATGAAGAGGATGAAGATGATGATAATGAATAGTTGGTTCTAGTGCAGTTTTTTTCTTTGTCTATAAAGCATTTAACCCCCATGTACACAACTCGCTCCTTTAAAAGAAACCATTGAAATGTAAGACTACGTAAGATTTGTTTTTAAACTGTACAGTGTCTTTTTTTGTATAGTTAGCACACTCTGAATGTGTCTTTAGATGTCCTGGTGGTATTTTCAATAGCCGCTAACTTTGCCTGCTACAGTATGGGGTTGTAGATTGGCATAGAAATTTAAAGCAGGTTCTGGTTGGTGCACAGCACAATTAGTTATATATATGGGGATCGTAATTTTTTCATTTTTAATTGTCTCTGATGCAGCTTATATGAAATAATTGTTGTTCTGTTAACCAGATACCACTCTATAATTGCAAAAAAAAATTACAGCTGTTTTGTTGACGTTCTGAATTCTTCTAAGTAAATACAATATTTTTATTTTAAAAATCATTCAATGTAAAGACTCACTAGTGAGAATAGAAAAGAGAGAGAAGACAGGAGGAAAGAAGGGAGAAAAAGAAAGAGAAGGAAGAAAAAGAGGAAAAGAGAAGGTGATGGATAAGGAGAACAATGCAGGCAGGAAGGCAGGAAGGAAAGAAGATTAATTGAAGGTCATAAACTCAGGGACCTGAATGACAATAACAAAACATCTAATACATTTAGAACTGGGATCTCAGAATAATAGTAAAAACAGAATAAGATGAAAACCTTTTGGAAAAAAAATAATAGTCAATATGTTTCCAAATTTGCTAAAAGTTAAATTTAAAGATTGAAAAAGCTCAACAAAATCCAAGTGAGGTAAATATGTTTTAAAAAAACCCAACTATGCTTATCACGTAACCAAAAATAAAGAAAAAAACTTTAATAGAAGCCTGGAGGAAATACATTTCTTCCAGATTTTTGTAATTTTTTTATCTGAAACAATGGAGGTCAGAATATAGTGAACTGACACATTTAAAGTGCTGAAAGGGAAAAAAAGTGACAAACTCAGAGAAAATAGGCTTCAAAGATAAACATGAACACTAGGTTAATACAGATTTGAAAGAAATAAATAAATTAGAAGATTTATCATCAGAAGTTTTGTACTATAAGAAAAACATACAAAAACATCTGTTAAGATGAGGAAATGATACTATTAATAGATGGAAACTGATCCTCAGGAAGAAATGAAAACACTAGAAACAGTAGAGCTTGTTAATCATAAAATCCTCTTTTTTTCTTCAATCTTTTAAAATACATACAGTTTAGGGACCAGCAGTTAGCGTAATGGCTATGTCGCTGGACTCCCATGTAGTCAACCACGGTTCAAGTCCCGGACCCGGCAGCTTAAACTCACACCAGGCTAGTGTGCGTGCGTGCCCAAGATTCCAAGAGGAGAATGAAGGAGAAGGGATTGTGGCATGGCCATGCCCCCTGGAGGGTGATTTCTCGCTTTCTGTCTCTCTGTCTCTCTTTGTCTTTCTGGTGAGCACATGCACCCTATAGCAAAAACCTCTCCCCCAAAAAAGAAAAAAAAATATGTATAGTTTAGATTTATAGCAATAAATATGACAACTATAGCATAAAGAACAAACAGAGGGACCAGCAGGTGGTGTGGTGGTTAAGGCGCTGGACACTCCCACATGACCGACCATGGTTTGAATCCCGAACCTGGTGGCCTGCTTTCTCATTCTCTCTCTCTCTCTGTGTCTCTCTCTGGTCAAAATTTAAAAAATAAATAAATAAATGAGTAAACAAAATTAAAATAGATAATTATTTTTTAAAAATAACAAATAGAGCAAATAAATTTCACTTCTCCATTTTACATAAAATGGTAAATAATAATACCAATGGACCATAGAAGTTAGGGATAGATACTTCAATTCCTAGAACAACTCGTAAAATGGAATTCTAAGAGATCCAAGAGAAGGTATAAAAGAGAAAACAGAAGAACAAGTCAGCAGAAGGAACAAACAAGAACAAATACCAAACTGGTAGACATAACTCCATTTACTTACATGAGTAAAGGCAATTCAAAATGAAAGGAGTCTTTTTAATAAATGGCATTGGAATAATTGGATATGTACATGGAGGGGGGGGAAAGCTCCTGACCGCTAGTTCAGATGATCTATGACAATTAATTAGCAATGGACAGAGACTTAAATATGAAAAATAAAATCATAATGTTTTTAGAAGAACATTGGAGAATAGCTTTATCACTTGGGGATAGGCAACACTTCTTAGACAGGATACAAAAGCAATGAACTATTTAGAAAACAATTAGACTTCATCCAAAAGAAGGGGACTATTTATGAGTGTAATCAGAGTATATGAGATTTAGAAGAGATAGTGCCAGACCAGAGCTGGAATAGCAAAGGGCAGGGAGGGGTTACCAGAAACCAGAACTAGAGAAGTAGTAAAGAAAGGTCACCTAGAGAGGAGTTGTGATTATCAGAATGCAGAACAGTGACCTTTGATCCAGGGACACAGTCAGCCTGAGAAAGGGAGCCAGGGAAATAAACAGCTCAGTCTCCTCCATCTCACTTATCTCTCCCTAAGGCTGGCTTTCTTTTTACAAACTCTCAAGAAGCCAAGGAAGACGGTATGAGAACACTGTGAGGATCACATAAACATCACTTTGGCATTTACGTTCTCATATTTGTCAAAATCACCTTTTGATTTTATATAACATGATTACACAGGAACTGCTAACAAGAACATTCCAGTAGTTCTTATGGACACATGATACTATGGTTTGAAGGTGCTCCCCAAGTTTATGTATTGAAATTTATTTGCCAATGCAATGCTATTGAGAGGTTGGACCTTTACAGGTCATTAATGGGTTAATACCATGATCACAGGAGTGGTCTAGTTATCCTAGGAGGGGGCTTCTGATAAATGGATGAGTTCAGCACAATTACCTCTAGCTGTCTTGCTTGCTTGTTCCTATTTTCGCACCTTCTGCCATGGGATGACCCTCACCAGATGCTCTTAGATTTCCCAGCCTTCAGAACCATGAACTAAAACTTCTGTTTTTAATAAACTACTCAGTCTGTGGTATTATTATATTAGCAGAAAACAGACATAAGACACACAGTCAGACCCCTGCCAACTCTCAGCTTCCTAGCTCTTCCAGCTCCCTCACACTGCTCATTGTAAGTTTGCAGATTCCAGAAAGGATACTGCCCTGGAGGCGGTACATGGCACCCAACAGACTCCCTCCTAAGACAGCTCTGGAGTGATTTCCACACCCACAGCCCTTAGCTAAGGACTTCCCTACCCTCATCCCCATGCTCTCTAACAACAGAGCTTCTTAGCCAGGATAAAGTGATCCAGCAGATATCCAAATGTTTGCCAACGATGTTGGAGAGATACTATTTGACACGTATGTTTTGCCCAGGAATTCTTAACTGAACCAAATTTTGAACTGGAGATAGATAAGAAAACTGTCAGGTAACTATCAATAGTAACTAGTCAGGTAACTAGTAGCATTTGCAGCATAGAGAACTAAAGTGCCAACATAGTAAAGCACTAGAATAGGATTAGCTACTAATTTCTGGAGAAATTTTGTAAAAATATTTGCTAAAGCTCAACTATTTCTTTAATTTTTAGTTTTTAGGGGTTTTTGGAATTATTTTTTTATTAGACTTTATGTATTTTTTAAATTATTTTTTTCATTTGACCAGAGAAAGACAGGGAAAGTGAGAAAGCAAGCTGCCAAGTCTGGGACTCAAACCGTGGTTGGCCATATGTGAGTCCAGTACCTTAACTAACATGCCACCTGCCGGGCCCTAGTGTTCATTTTTTAATTCGTCTAATAAACTTCAGGAAACCACAACAGAACTCAGTTCTTATAACCTTAAAAAGTTAAGTAGTATTTTTCTTTCAGTTAAGTGACCGGCATAAAAGAAAAAGACAACATTGACTCACACAGTTAAAGTCTTAAAGAATGCAATCCACGTTTGATTCAGCAGTTGGATGACATCATACAAAATTTTTTCTCATTCTCTATTCCTTTTGCCTTCTGCAGTGTTAGCTTCATTTCTAGGAGGCAAAGAGACACTTTCCTCTTATGGTGGCAGCAGTTCCAGCCCTTACAATCTTACGATCCACTGCAGGGAAGATCAGAAAAGAAACTTCTCATAGTTTCTGTACAAACCTTGAGAGTCACACTCATTGAATTAACTTAGGTCACATTCTCACCCATGAGCCAAATCTCAGAGGTCAGGGACATTGAAAGAGCTAATTTGTCAAATCAGAGCTAAATGTCAGATCAGCTTTTATGACAAGACGTGGAATCCCAAAGGGCTATGGAGAATGGGATAGTAGAGAATGGATGCTTGGAGGCAACACATAATACTTAGCCTAAATGATTCCCCAAAAATATACCTCTGCAAGCATTGACTTACTGAGCCCTGGCATTCCACTATCAGTTAAGCCTTTGTCCTCCGCTAAAGTGCCAATATCCCCGTAAGATAATAAATTTAGACATAATCATTATCCCTGGGCAGGTTTACACCTGAGAAATGGAGAGAACAATTGAAAGCTGGAGCCTTCCTGAGAAGGTATACCTAGGAAAGAGAAAAATCTACCAAAAAGGTAACTGGAGGAGGAGAGACTTAGGATGCTAATTGTAAGTTATATACCATTAAAATTGCCAAACATGGATATTTCCAGCATCAGTAATCAGGTGATTCTGAGCCAAACTGAGCAGGCGGAATGTCCATTTGCCATCTCTGGCTGAGAATAGCTTTAGGACTCCACACATCACTCTAGATATTTGAGACATTTTTTATTAAACTGTACTGAACCACTCCAAAGAGGAAAAATGGGATTATTCCAGGATCTCTCCATGTAGTAAATCGAAATAAGATCTGCAGTCGGTCATCTTCTTTACATTTCCTGCTAAAATACACAAACATAAACACACTATTAGAGATGTTCTGTTCTTGCCAGGGTCACAGACTACACAGAAAAGATGCTTCATGCAATAACTCCGTAGGTTTGTTAACGTACCAATTCAGAGTTGTGAGCATTTTAATGATGCATCAATTAGGCACATTCATCCCTATTCATACCTACCCTGCCTGCATTATTTCTTTACCACCCTGTAAGGCCCAGGGGCTGTCTGAATCAAAACATGCTTAGAGAATTCAAATTTGATAAGTTGATAAGCCAGCAGAACAGGAAACAAATTTTTAAAATGCTCATTTATTCCTTTACTATAAAAGTAAGAAAGTTAATGAGACACTTCCAAAATGAGTAAAAAATATGTTTTAAAAATTAGGCAAGCAATTAGTTTAGGCTGTTGGCATATTAATCTTAAATACCCATTTTTAAAGCGAAGGCTTCACTTATTTACAAGAACAGACTTTCTTATAATTTATTTAAATGTATATGCATTTCAACAAATTAAATAACCATATGCAAAACAATGAACTTCAACCCATAACTCCTACCATATACAAAAATGAACAAAATGGGTAATAGACTTCAAAAATATCTGAAATTACAAAATATCTTGACAAAAGCATAGGAGAAACTATTGCGACCTTCGGTTAAGCGAAGATTACTTGAGTTTGATAAAAGCACACTCCATAAAAGAATAAACTGGACCCTGTCAAAATTAGTTGCTGCTATTGAAAAGACACAGTGAAAAAAAATAGACAGACAAGCCATGCTGGGAGAAAACATTTGTAGATCATATTATCTGATAAGAACTTGCATTCAGAATAAATAAAGATCTCTAAAAACTCGATAATAAGAAAATAGCATTTTTTAAAATTGGGCAAAAGAAATAAACAGACCCTTCACCAAAGAAGACATATGGATGGCAGATAAGCACATAAAAAGATGCTTAGCATAATTAGTCATTAGGGAAATACAAATTAAGATCTCTGTGAGATACCACTTCACATCTATCTGTATGGCTAAAATTAAAACAACTGACCATATCCAGTATTGGTGAGAGTAAAGAACAATAGAGTGCTTCATAGACGTTAGTGTGAATGTGAAATAGTATAACAACTTGGGGAAAATTTTGGCGGTTTCTAAGAAAGTTAGATACGGCTACCATGTAACCCAGTCATTCCATTCTTATTGGTATACCCAAGAGAAATAAAAGCATCTGTCCACACAAAAGCTTTTCCCCAGGGAACCAGCAGTTAGAGTAATGGCTATGTCGCTGGACTCCCACATAGTCGACTGCGGTTTGCGTCCCGGACCTGGTGGCTTAAAACTCACGCTGGGCGCGTGTGCGTGTGTGCCCAAGATCCCGAGAGGAGAATGGAGGAGAAGGGATTGCAGCGTGACCATCCCCCCTGGGGGGTGATTTCTCGCTTTCTGTCTCTATGTCTCTCTCTGTCTGTCTGACGAGCGCACGCGCCCTATAGCAAAAATATCTCCAAAAAAAAACCAAAAAGCTTTTCCCCAAATGTTTGTGGCAGCTAGCTAAAACCTGAAAGCAACCAAAAAGTCTCCATCAACAGGTGAATGGATAAGCGAACTATGGTATACAAATACAGTCACACACTGCCTAACAACAATTCAGTCAAATATGGCCCACGTACACAAAGTATTCCCATTAGGAATGTATATGCTACTCATATATGTGTGTGTGGAGGGTTGTATCATCAAGGTTTGCGAAAGTACCCTCTGTGATGTTACACAATGTAGAAATTGTCTAATGATACATTTTTCAGACGGTATCCCATCATTAAAGGGAGCTTGACTGAATAATAGAATGCTACTTAACAATAAAAAGGAATGAACTATCGATACACAAAACATCAGATAAATCTTAAAGCATACTATAGAAGATGTCAAGTACCGCACCCCAGATTAAAAAAAAAATTCATGGGTATGAGCCTATTCATGTAAAATTATAGAAAGTGGAAACTAATCTTTGGTGACAAAAATTAGACAGTGATTACCCGGCAGTAGGATGTAGGAAGTAGGGAAGGAGGTATGTGAGGACAGGGCACTAAGAGGGAACTTTGGGGAATTTACGACTATGTTCCTTTTCTTGATGTGGTGAAGGTTTCAAAGGTATATATATATGTTGAAAGTTACCAAACTTTGCACTTTACATGTGTGTAATTCATTACGTATCAGTTATACCTCAGTAACATAGTAAATTAAAAATAAAATGTATAGATACATATTTATTGAAAAATAATGCGTCAGTTGATAATATTTGTTGAATGCCTCTGTGCACTGAAGTGATTTTTTTTTTTTTTTAAAGAGATGAGATGTAACTCTGACATGTTAAAGGTTTTCAAAATTGCTGGGAAGTTCAAATCTTAGACTTGTGGGTTTAGAGCTATGTGTGTGACATAATGATATAGACTTATATAGAAGTCTAGAGCTAAGGACAGATTTATAAATTGAAGATACTGATATTGAGATCAACAGCACATCCAGAGTTAATGAAATGGCTTGCATGAAAGAGGTGATCTGGACATAGATTACAGAATGAGGAATGAAAAGACTGAGAGAGCACTGGGACCATCAATATCAAACAGTCGGGAGAAGGAAGACGAGCCAGTATAAGACTGAAAAGAGGTGATCTGAGAACTTGGATGAGAGCTCAGTGACAGCATGAAGGAGTAGGGCCTTCTCAAAAGGTAAACAGTGTCAAATGACTCAGAGGGGCCTGGAACGTATGGGGCAAATAGTGTTCATTGTAGAGAGGAAACTAGACACTAACACTAATATTCTGGCCTGACACATTGGTTATTGTAAAGGAGGCAGAAAAAAAAGCAGTTGAATGTTAGAATAACTTCTTCTCAGACACATTACCACATTGAATAGATGATGTTTGTATGTCTAGACATTTCTCTCTCTGTTCTTTCTTTTCTCCGGACCAACACAATCATAGTTTCCTAATTTTGATCAGAATTTATGGCTGTCAATTCTTCTTTATTATTTTTCTTCTTCACTCAAGTCCCTGGGCCCCTTATTTTTTTTCCAGCTGCATCTCCTGCAAGCCATTAGTAAGTGTGGTTCACCTCCACCTTCTCCACCTCCTCACACTCTCTCTTTCCTCTCTTTCCTCATCATTTTCAGGTATCTAGATCCCCAGTCCTATGATGACAGGGCAGTTTAGATCTGACAGACAGATCAGAGGAAACCTAGAGTTTGACCACAGGCTCTTTAGTGGCTAGATAAAGACTGATATTCCAGTGGAGAATGACACTGAGATGTTTCTGAAATCCTAGCTTCTCTATGTCTACTGCTGTAGATGCATTTAGTATAATGGCCTACCTGGTCCTCTGTCATGAAATGGCCCTTTTCTGCTCACAGCTGCAGGCTTGACTATCTGCCATGTGTAGGTCATCTGCTATTCTGCCTGTGGATTATTGGCAGACAGGAACAGTTGGTGGGAGGCTTTTGGATTTGGAAGTAAGTAGATCCCTCTTGCAGAGAACACAGCTTTGAGTAGTATGACTAGTCTGGTTTTCACCTTATGTTTTAGACTTCGTAAAAATATTTCTTCCTTCTTCCTACCTCGAGCTGTAATTGAGACAAAAATCCCTCTTTCCATTTCTTATTCCTTATTACACAGACCACTTGTTAGCTGGCTACATCAGATGAGAATTTCAACAGAAGGCTTGTAATCAAAGTAGTGATTAATAGTGGCTTAAGTTTAAGTTTTTCTCTCATGTGAAAAGCATCCAGAGGACAGGAAAAAAAAAAAAAAAAGAAAAGAAAGGAAGAAAAGGAAAAAGGGACTGGCAGGTGGCATGGTGGTTAAGGTGCTGGACTTCCACATAGCCGACCATGGTTCAAGTCCTGGACCTGGTGTCTTGCATGTTCTCTCCTTCTCTCTCTCTCTCTCTCACATCCTGTCTTTCACTGGTCAAATTGAATAATAATAATAAATAAATGAAATTATTTAAAAAAGCATCCAGGGGTAGATAGTTTGACTGCTCTGAAGAGTCCTCACTGTCAGGGAACAAGATTCTGTCTTTTTTTTCTCTGATGTTCTATCTTATTTTCAGTTGCCTCATGCTAATATTGTCTGTTGAAGACCATCAGTGCTATCTTCAAAATAAAAAGCAGAGAAAGTCAGAAGGGAGATGGGGGACAAAGGCACAAAGAAGCTATTTATTTTTCTTTTGCAAAAATCCAGAAAGTTCCACCTAGCAACTTCCACTTACACAAGGCTAGAAAATAGTCATATGGTCAACCCTTGCTGAGCTAGCCAAATAAAACCAAGATTTTAAGTAAGAAGGAAAGTATAGACTGGGTAGACAATTGGCAGTCTCTTACAAAAGTGCTCCACTTAGAACTTTGCCATTCTCAGTATATCCTCTCTCTCCCTATATAGTGTCCCATCTTGTCTTTTGGTTTAATATTTGCTTATGGATTTCTGTAAATCTGACTTCCTGCTTAGTACCCACCTGGATGTCCAAATGTTGTCTGCTTCTAGAGTTCCTGTGCTGTATCAACATAATGGTTTAAATGGTTTGATTATTCCCTATTGGCCTTCCATGCTGTTGAAACCAGGCTTGGACCATTCCCTATTGGCCCTCCACACTGTTGAAACCAGGCTTGGACCACTTGTCTAAGAACTCCTCATAAACAGTATTTCCAGTATTGCCAAAGATGTGTACTATTCCCTTTGGGAGAAGAAGATGAGCATATTGCATAAGAGGTGAATGTGGGAAAGAAGGCCATGACGATTAGTCATCGGGTAAGGCAGAAACACATCTGGTCAGGAGCAAGCAGATCTTGACCCTGCTTGATCTGCAGCATCTTTCTCCTTCTCTTCTTTGGTCTACCAGTCATCTTCTAAGAAATTCCCTGTATCCAGGGCTTTCATTCCCAGTTTGATAACTAGATTATACCTTCAGAAATATTCCCTCCCTATGGTTCCTTGGCTCAGAATCACTTTCTGGTGACAAGTCTTCAGTCTTTTATTTCATTTTAGAAATTATGTTTTCTTGACATTCTCCTTAAACACCCATTCTCATAATAGCATTTCTAGTCTCTTCTGATACCACTGATAAGCAAGTTTGTTTCTAGGGGTTTGCTGCAAGCTTGGGAGAGTTGGTTGTTAAAAATAAAGAATAAGTAAATATAAAAATGCAACTTGTTAAACTGTTGGTAGATTGAAATTGGTCATTGAAAGAATTTACAAGATGGAAATTGGCAAATGCTACTAATTGGGGTTTTGTTTTGTCCTGCAGGGTAGTTTACCAGCATCTGGGGCTTGTTCCCACCTGTTAAACCTTCTCTATACACACACACAGAATAGAACTTTCTCATTCCGGGTTCCCCTCTCTCATTCCAGGTCTACCTTAGCCTCCACCTACAGACAACCCTTTCCCACTCCACTACATCTGATGGTTCAGTACTTTGGTACCTTCAGATACTCACTTGTAGCATTTTTGTGTGTGTCTGTGTGTATGCATGTGTGTATGTGTGCACATGAGTGCATGCACAGGTGCACACAGGTGTAGTGTTTTAGACAGGGTCTTACTATGTAGTGATCCTCCCCCCCCCCAAGCCTCTCAAGTAGCTGGTACCACAGGCAGGCATCCGCACTTTCAAGTCGAGTCTGGCTATGCTGCCCACACTGGCTCCAAGCTCGCTATCCTCCTGCCTTGGCCTCAAAGAACTGAGCTTGCCTTTGTGACATTTGATAATATGATATATGTTTTGAAAATACATTTTGGTCTCTAGAAAGACTTTTCCAAAACCGCTGACCACGCTATTTGAGAACTGCTAATGTAGTTAGTTCATCTGTCTATCTTCAGAATGCATATAATCATATGGAGAAATCACTTGTGGGGAAAAATCTACCCAGTTAAAATGGTGTTTCATTAGAGGGAATGCATCTATCAGTGTCAGAGATGGCTCATCACAGAATATTAACTTTTGTGAAGTTGATAATGAAAAGAAGTGGATCGATTAATTACTACAGGTATTTCAGGTACAAACTGCAATAAAGCTGCATGAGCTAACCAAAAACCCTAGTTGCTTTGTCTTTTCAGAGTGTGCAGTTATCTTGTATCAATCAGGATCTCTGTTATATATGTCTTTGATTAATAATGATCAAAAGCGAATTAATTATTATTTATGATTGCAGTATTTTAGTAAATAAAACCATTCAAAATAAGGAAGAAAATACAATAAGAAGGATGATGAAAACTTAGGAACCACTAGGCCATGACTTTTTAAAGAGCATTGCCAGTTATTAACAATATGGAGATAAGATTCTTTTGTTTATAAACATGTAGACGTTGCTAATATAGTAATGAGAAACATACGCTGTGGAGATGGATGGCTTGGGTTCATCCTAGCCCTTAGCCACTAGATCTATGATTTGGAACAAGTTACTTATCCCTCTGTGCCTTAGTTTCGTCTTCTGTGAAATGGAAATAAAATACTGACCTCACACGATTACTGCAAAACAGAAATGAAATAACACATGAACTCCTTAGACTGGTGGCTGCCATATAGTCAATAATAAATATTTGCTCTCATTTTCATTATTGATGTTATTTCTGGAACCCTTACGATTTGCCAGGAGCTGTGCTACACATTTTACATTCAATCTCCTGTAACCCTATCAGATAAGGTATCAACATTAAGTCCATCTAATGAGTAAAGAAACCAACCCTCAGTGAAATGATGTAACTTTTCCAAAGTCTTATGACTATTAAGTATGAAAAAGCTTGAAGCAATGTATTTTCATTTCATGATAGAAAAATGTAAAGGCCCAGTTTGGATTGGGAACCAAGCATCCAGTAGTTAGTATTCTACTGGAAAACTCTTCCTTCATAGTCAACTGAACCTTGCATGCTACAGCATAAACTATGCTTGTTCTGTCTTCAGCAGAGACAGAAAAGCTCATCAACAGCTGTGTGCTTTCACTTGAAGACTGTTATTACATTGCCCTTCCGACTTGTCTTCTCCAGGCTTTAAAAACACACAGCTCCCCTAGGCTTTCCTCGTGAATCCTATTTGTTGGCCATAGAATTACCTTCACAGAAGTATTTCCACTCTCTCTAACAGTAATTTTTAAATTAGACTTTAAATCTAAAGTTCATTATTAATGTAAGTAGGACGCAGTATCCTTTGGCTGAACTTGTTTCATTTATGAAGCAGCTAAATAGAGAGATCCTTTTTCCCTGTCGTGGGCTTTCTGATTCCACTTTCCCAGTTTGAAGCTGCTGCCTACAACGTGCCACCGTATATCTGGTAAGGATTTTCAGATGTTTCAAGTTTGCATGTCCTTCTGTTTCACAGAAATGAGACTAGATTCACTCCTATTTACTTGTATAATCGGGATGACATATGACAGCATAAACTGTTTTTTTTTTTTCTTTTAAGAGAGATTTTTACTATAGGGTGGGTACAAAAAGAAATAAAGAACCCCTCCCCCCCTTTCCAAAGGGGATGGCCATACCATAATCCCTTCTTCTCCATTTTTCTTCTGGGTTTTTGGGCACTGATGCACACATACCTGGCATGAGTTTTAAGCCGCTGCGTCCAGGACTCAAACCACAGTCAACTACGTAAGAGTCCAGTGACATAACCATCATACCATCCGCTGGTCTCGTGAACTGGCATTAAAAAAAAAAGAATATTGTATCCTTGTTAGTCATTCATTCATTCATTCACCTTATCTTAATCAGGTAAAAACACCAGGAACAAATCACACAGTTCCTGCTCACAGGGAAAACCTAAGTGTCATTCAGCAGATATATGTGCAGATATCTAATTCTTATGCAGAGCAATGCACAGGAATCAGCTGGAGAAAAAGGAAGCAAAAATACCCTGGAATGTGGAGATGGTGGAGTCTGATGAAGAATTCCAGGTATTAGGCAGAGGCCCTTGCTCTCATCTGGCTTTTACTATTATTATGCCATCTATTGTGGGTTGAACTGTGTCCTCCCAAATACATTGTTAGAGTTCTAAGACAAGGTCTTTAAAATATGGTTATTAGGGTGGGCCCTAATCCATTGTGATTGGTGTCCTTATTAAAAGGGGAAATTTGGCCATAAGGACAGATGTGAATAGAGGAAAGACAACATGAGGAGACACAGGAAGAAGCTAGCCATCTTCACCTGATAGAGAGAGAGGCCTGGAACAGACCCTTCCACAACTAACTCTGGTGACACTTTGATCGTGAACATGCAGCCTCCAAACTCTAAGACAATTCATTTCTTCTATTTAAGAAATTATTTTATTTATTTATTTATTTTATTTTGACCAGATGGGGGGAGGACAGAGTAAGGGAGAGGGAAAGTGAGAAAGCAAGTCAGGTCTGGGACTTGAACCAAAGTCGGCCACATGGGAGTCTAGCACTCTTAACCACCATGCCACCTGCTGGCCCCCATTTCTTCTTTTGAAAGCCTCCCAGTTTATAGCACTTTAATATGACAGTGCTAGCAGAGTAACGCACCATCTCAGTGTCATAACCACACCCTAAAGCTCAGGTTGTTCTCTCAGCTTCTTCCCAAATGTGGGCAAAAGTACTCAGAGAACAACTAACCACGAACATGCCTACATCAGCCTTTGACCTTTCTGTTGCTGTTAAGTTCTTCCCATAGAGTGAATGAACTTGCCAGAGAGAGAGAGAGAGAGAGAGAAAGAGAGAGAGAGAGAGAAAGTGAGAAATCACCCCCCCCCCAGAGGATACAGCCATACATACTACAATCCCTCCCCCTCCAGTTCCCTCTTGGGATTCTGGGCATGCATGCACACACATGCCCAGAGCAATTTTCAAGCTGCTGGGTCCAGCACAGGTCCAGGAACCACCACTCTACCTGCTGGCCCTTTGACCCATTTTTATGCTAAGACTCAAAGGAATTCAAAGGTTTTGTTGCTTTAAATAGTGTTTGAGTCTACAACAAGACCCCATGCACTTCTCTAGTGTTGTGTCCAAAAGCAACACTAATAGTCACTTATTCATAAGGTAAATAACATAATAATATGGGGAATTTTAGAGTTCAATATATACTCAATAGATAAAATAAAACTGTTAAATAACACATCAACATGCCACTACTTGAACCACTTAAAATAAATAGTTAACAAAATGTGAGATGTTTTCATTGCCAGAATCAGATTTGTAACAAAATTGCTCTTGGTAAACAGAAGATGCTAATACGCATCAGAGAATGAACGCAAGAATCCTGAATAAGTGATAGCCTATTCATTTACAGCATATGACTGGTGCCATTTGTCTTCCTGTTGGCATAACTAAAGTTGCTTGAACCTAGAATTATCTTCCTAGAATATGTAATTACATGGAACCTTTAAAATCTAAATAAGGCACAGTTTCAGTGGCATAGGTGGTAGCACGCTGAACTGCAGTGCTGGAAGCCACATGGCCAACCACAGGTTTGGATCCCTAGCTAAACTGAAAACTTGCCAGAATAGGGCTAGCAGGTAGCATGATGGTTGAGGTGCTGGACTCCCACATGGTCAACCATGGTTCAAGTCCCAGACCTAGTGGCTTGCTTTGTTACTTTCCCTCTCTTTCTATCTCTTTGGGGAGTACATAAGCCCAATAGAAAATTTAAAAAATAACAATAATAAATAAAATTAAATAAATATAAAAAGAAAGAAAACATGCCAGATGTACACATGATCCTGACCAGCTAGAGGACTTGAGAAAGTGAATCATTGCATGACAAGAGTCTGTGTTAAGCATGCCTAACCCCTCTCCTTTTGTGTGTGCACACATTTATTTAAAAATACAATTTAAAAATAAAACCTAAATAAAGTTTCTTTATTAGGTATATATTCATTTTGGGCAACAGCTTCGAAAAAGATGATTTTAATTTGAAAAAGTCTGAAGCACTGAAAAGATTACCTAATATTTAGCTCCTGTATAGACTGAACAAGTTCAGCCAAAGTACATTGTTTAGCTTTTTGTTTCCAACAAGTTTTACCCTCAGGCCAGCAAGATTATGCTTTTTCTTCTCACCCCAATTCTTACTCGTTTTTGGGAAATTTCCAAGCAGAACCCTGGTTCCAGGTCATCACCACTCAATCTGCTGCACTGGAATGCCAAGGGAGTGACTCATTTCTTTGGATTTGCCTCAACAAGTCTTCAACAAGTCTTTGTTCTCTGCCCATCCATCCCTCAACTCCTCAGCCTTGGCCGGTGTCCACAGTGAGCTTTTCTTTTATTCTCTCTTGCCTTCTATCTTTTTGCTTTTATAATATATAAAAATTATATACAAAAAGGAAAAATCTGTACAATGTTAAAAGTAGAAGTCCCCCTGCTTTCACTCTCACTCTAAATGTTTCCAGGGTCAACAGAATGATTATCCTTCAAGGTACACAGATTTCTCCCGTTTTGGAATTCATACCGAACACAGTGTTCTGACTTGCTCTGATCACTGAAAAATACATCATGGGCATACTTCCATGTCTACACATGCATATATCTCTCATGATTAACAGTTATTTTTCCACAGTGTGGATGTCCCAAATTTATTCAACCATTCCTCTATTTTTAAGTGTTGAGGTGTGGTCCAAATTTTTTTATACTACAGGAGACATATATATAAATATATTTTCATATATGTAAATATATTTTCATACACTGAGTATTCTTTTTTTTTTTTTTTGCTATAGGGCCCACGCACTCGCCAGACGGACAGAGAGACAGAGAGACAGAAAGCGAGAAATCACCCCCTAGGGGGGATGGTCACGCTGCAATTCCTACTTCTCCATTCTCCTCTTGGGATCTTGGGCATGCATGCACACATGCCCGGCCTGAGTTTAAGCCACTGGGTCTGGGACACGAACCGCGGACAACTACATGGGAGTCCAGCGACATAGCCATTACACTAACTGCTGGTCCCAATACTGAGTATTTTTGTAGGAGAAATTACTTAATTTGTAGCAGAAAAGAATGGTCAAAGGATATATGCATTTTTAATTTTTATAGGTACTGCAAATTTCTTTCCCAAAATGTATACTAATTCATATTTGTCAGTTAAGTATGAAAGTTCCTTATTTCTTGCATACATTCACAAAAACTTAATAGTAAAACTTTTTTTTTGGCCAATTGGTAAGTAAAAATGCTATTTTGTTTTTATTTATATGCCCATCATGGCTAATGTTGAGTATGCATTCATATGCTGATTAGTATATATTTCTTCTTTTGAGAATTATCTTTTGATATCCTTGGTTCATTTTATTTTGCTGCTTTTCTTTTTTATATTTATTTCTAGAAGTTGTTTGTTACTGTGGATATTAACATTTTGCTGTTGTGTGTGTGCATATGTGTGTGTATATATGTATACACACACGTATATACATATATATACCTATATATATATCTATATATACACCTATATATATATATATATATATATAAAACATATATGTTTCATATATTTTCTTCCATTAGACAATATTGTTTATGGTACCTTTCACTGTACAGAAATGTTAAATTTTTGTAGTTATTAAGACTAGTAAATGATGTAATGGTTACGTCACTAGACTCCCATGTAGTTGACCGTGGTTCGAGTCCCACACCTGGGACTAAAACTCACATTGAGTACATGTGCATGTGTACCCAAAATCCTGAGAGGAGAATGGAGAAGGGATTGCAGTGTGGCTATCCCTCCTAGGGAGTGATTTCTTGCTTTCTGTCTCTCCAGCAAGCACACACGCCCTATAGTAAAATTTTTCTAAAAATTTTTTTGTAGTCATATCTGTTTAATATTTTCTTTTATAGCTTCTGAGTTTTTTGCCATGGTATTCTAACTAGCATTATAAATATAATAATACTGTCATAAAAAAAGTCTACTATATTTTCTTTTAGTCTTTTACAGCTTTTGAAAAATGTTTAGATTAGTATTCCATCTGGAATGTTTTCTGGAATATGCAGTAAGATCATGTACTAGCTATGCTTAACTCAGCAGAAGGTTTTTGGTTTTTTTATGTTTTAAGTCAGATAACAAAATCACTGTGGGTGTTTAACAAGTAGACACCATAAAGCAACTTTGAGACCCAGGCTCTTTCCATCCTGTTTCTACCCTTCTCTAGGTAAGAGGTCAGCAAATTACTGGCCACAGGCCACCTCCAGCCCACTGCCTGTCTTTATAAATAAAGTATTATTGGCATATAGTCATGCCCTTTTGTTCACATAGTGTCTATGAGTGCTCTCCAGTAAAACAAGTTAAGTAGTTGTCTTGGAGAACGTCTGACCCACAAAGTCTAAAATACTTACTATGTGACCCTTTGGAAAAACATTTGCTGACTCCTGCTCTGAAGTCTCAAGGTCCTTAGTTTCCTCATGGCACATGAGGAAGAGAGAACATGCAGGAAGGTTTCCATGGGTACAGCCTGAAAGTGGAGCATGAAGCTTTCACCTTCATCCCACAGGTCGGGACTCAGTCACATGACCTAAGCTAACAACGCAGGAAGCTAGGAAATGCAAATTATGTGCACTCAGGAGGAAAGAGAATGATTAGCCTTTTTCTTTTTTTCTTTTTCTTTTTTTGCCATAGTGTATACTGCATTTATTCATTTCTCTTTTCTTCCCTGTTTTTAATCAGAACAGACTAGAAAATACTGCACAACCAACCTCCAAATCTCAGTTGTTTGGAACAACAAAGGCTCATTTCTTTCTCAAACTACACGTCCATTAGGATCAGAAGGAATGGCACTGCTCATTATTATCATTCATTTCCATCCGATGGAACAGAAGAGCCACCGCCATATAACTTGCTGTTTTCAGTACTAGACGCAAAAGAGAATGTGGTGACCCATGCACTGTAGCTTTTAGCTTCCACCCCAGAGGTGATACTCATCACTTCCATCCACCGTTCATGGGCTGAAGCAAGTTGCAGGGCTATATTATACTTCAGTTGATGAGCAACTGCATTCCCACCACGTGCTTTGAAAAAGGCAGAGCTGGAATATTTGTCAATAGCTCAAATGTGTGCACATGAGCGTACACACACACACATACACATACACACACAGAGAACACACTCATCCCTTCCCTAAGGTGATAACCTCGACTCCACCCAGTCACTGTACCCAGTCAAAGTCCAGGACCCCTAGGTGGTGGATGCTCCTCTCCATCAGGTCTGAGTATTGCCTAGTGATCTGGAGCTTAACCACTGAAATCACTCTCTGTTGTCACCACTTATTCAAATATCGAAATTCTCATAGTTACACACCTGATCACGGATTAAAAGAGGTTCCCGGGGTCTGAACTGCTTTCATAAACATGAATGATCATGCCTAGGAAACCAGGAGGCCAGCACAACCTGGGGGTAGAAAGGAGAAGATGTGGCATTTTGCTGAAATCAGTACTGCAAGAAGAGTCAGCCTTACTGAAGGATAGACCTGATTCCTCTATGCTTACAATACGGCATATTAGAAAAAGTGTGAGTGACAGTCTGGAGAAAAGCAGAAGGTACAAAGAAAATACTTGTACAGAAATATTAGAAAATATGAGCTGACCTCTCTCAGAAAAATGGGTGTTCTTGTGGTTCTTATTTGTTTTCTTAGGAAAAAAATTTCACTTTTCTATTTAGTTTAGAAAATAGTAAAATGCTAGATTCACAATTATAAAGTGTAAAGACCCATTTTGAATGTAGATAGAAAACTTCCTGATTGGGAACCAGCAGTTAGCGTAATGGCTATGTTGCTGGACTCCCATGTAGTTGACCGCGGTTTGAGTCCCGGACCCGGTGGCTTAGAACTCACGCCAGGCGTGTGTGTGTGCGTGCCCAAGATCCCGAGAGGAGAATGGAGGAGAAGGGATTGCAGTGTGACCATCCCCCCTGGGGGGTGATTTCTCGCTTTCTGTCTCTATGTCTGTCTGTCAAGCGCACGTGCCCTATAGCGAAACCCTCTCCAAAAAAAAAAAAAAAAGAAAAGAAAACTTCTTTTTCGAAATTACAATGGGATTTTTTTCAAATAAACTTTCAATGTCTAGTGAAAACACCGATATATGTCTTTTTCATAATGTATTGCTTTGGATTTTTATATCTCTAAATGACAATAGGAATATAATTCACATTTTTAAACTCACTCATGCTTAACTCATCAACATATGTGCTACTTAGTTAGTTATTTGCTGTGTAAGGAGCTTTCACTGTCTTTCAATAAATATTTTAAATCCTTCCCCCAGAAAAGAGATGTTCTTTTTTTCCCAGAGTAAGTTCATTTAAGCAGCAAAGTTTTGCTTGATTTGAAACTCATTGGCCATACTTTTTTCCCCTTTCTTCCTTCTCTTTCTTCCTCCTCCACCTCCCCTTCCTCCTTCCCTTCTTCCTCTCCTTCTTCCTCCTCTTCCTCTTCTTTTTCTTCTTCCGCTTCAATAAATTCTCCCCATGCCATGATCCTTCCAGCCCCAACCTTCCAGTTAGCTGAGCCCACAGGTACCCAGCATATTTGGCTTGGGCCAGAAACTGAACCTGGGCCTCCTATGTGGCCCCAGTGCAGCTGGGCCACGTAAAATTTTAAAAGTCTATTTGCTTTTGCTGGACTCCTTAGCTAACTCTTGAAAGAAAACATTGGTTTTTTGTTTGTTTGTTTGTTTTTCAGTGTTACTTTATACTTGTCTTTTTGCCGGCTTCTGTTCCCAGTAGAATTAGTTTTAGTGTAGTTTGTGGTACTGTGGCTACTACTACACTCCTATTCTCCATTTGTTTTTTATTCCATTCAGTGCTTTAATGTCTTTGCTCTCAAGACACATACCAGTTTTTCTTACAGCTACTATCTGCTTATGGGAAAACAGCCCTTAAATATAAAGACCATATATGGGCTTCTGAAAATCCTTTCTTCGCTCTGGTTATATTCAGTTCTTGAAAGTATTTTTCTGTCTGACTTCACTAATCAAATTAGGTTTGGAGTTCTGGAAAGGTGATGAAGTGGTAGAAGAAAAGAGTAAGGACTGAGTTCAATGTTATTTCCAAGGTCCTTCCTAGGAAAGAACTCATTTATGACTCATTTTGGATTTTCTTTTCTTTTTTTTTTTCAGTTTTTGCTATAGGGCCGCATATGCTTGGCAGAGAGAGAGGGAAAGTGGGAAATCACCCCCTTGAGAGATGGCCATGGCACAGTCCTATCTCTTCCATTCTTTTCTTAGGATTTCTCAGGATTTGGGGCATGTATGCACACATGTCTGGTGTATTTTCAAAGGAGCTAGGTCCAGGACTAGAACCATGCACTCTGCCATGTAGGATCCAGTCACCTTAACCACTGTGCCACCTGGATGGCCCTCATTCTGGAATTCTTATTATGGGAGACACCCTTTCAAAACTTAAATAAATTATTTTGCCAAAGGACTTAAAAATGCATCAAATTCCAAGTGCCTTTTTTTTAAAAATACTTTTTTTTTTAGGTTTTTGCCATAGGTCACATATGTTCACCACAGACAGAGAGAGACAGTGAGAAGGAAAGTGAGAAATCACCCCACTCATGGCCACCAACAATCCCTTCTCCTTCATTCTCCCAGGAGTTTGGGCACATGTGCCTATAGTGTGATCTTCAAGCCACGAGGTCCAGGACTTCAACTGAGATCGACTATGGTTGGAGTCCATTGCCTAACCACCACACTACCCGCTGGCCTCAAGTAAAATTTTTACAAGTTACTTATTGGACTGGAAATTAATAAGCAATAGGATGATTTTTGCCATAGATACACATAGTATGACTTCTAGAAGCAAGCTTTTTAACTGTAGCATAGGTGAGGCCAAACAGCCTGGGTGTAAATTCTTCCTCTACAACTTACTAAAAATCTAGGCAAGTTATTCAATCGCTCTGTACCTCAGTTTCTCTATCAGTTAAACAAAAAGGCAAAATAATACTTACCTAATGGAGTAGTTTGAAGATCAAATGGGCTAATACTCATAAACGTATGCCAAATAAATTATATGACCCACACACCAAGATGGTGTGACAATAAAATAGCAACAACAGTCACCATAAGTCAGGTAAGAAAAATGAGCTTCTATTCTTTTCACTCCTCTCTCGCTTATTATAGCTGTGCTTTGTCAGCAGGGGTTGGTTTTGTTAGCAGATGTGAACTTTACCCGAATGTGTGTTTGTATTTTATTTCAAATTACGAATTTCTGATCATCGAATGATAGACGGTTCTGCCATATACTTGGGGTAGAAGAAGCATTAGATTCTGCAGTGTGAGAGTCATAACTGATTCTGATTTTCAGGGACTTTGACATCCAAGGAGCCTCTGAGAAATAGTTATTGCTATTGAGGGGGAAGAAAAGGAGGCTAAGAAGTCACCCTGCGAAAAAACTAAACTAAAATAAGCAGGATTGGAGAGCAGCCTGCATTTCACTCCGCCGCCTCTGGAAGAGGTGTGTTATCTAAAGTGTTTCCATCATGAATGATGATTGAGAAACTGCCTTTGCTCTGCCGACTGCCTACTGTACTCCCAAGCAGACTCCCTGGGCTGAAACCAACGGCGTCTCTCGGTGACTTGGTTCTCACACACAGTTAGGAGCGAGCTGAAGACCAGCAGCGAAGGGGAGGGGCCAGGACACTCGGGCTAGCCCGCAGGGAGGTCAGACCGGAGCCCCGGTACTTTTTCCTAGCCGGATTTTTTTCGGGCCATTCGTGAATAAGCTATCTTTGTTTACATTTTGAGCTTGACTCATCACCAGCACCAGCAAGCATTACTATCTTCTGAAAGGAGAAGGATCTTGCATTTTCAGACAGTGGTGGGGGTGGAGAGGTGGTGGTGGTGGGGGGAGACAAAGTTCATTCCCCTGGGAAGGGGAGGGAGATTCTCTTGCAACACACCCGAGTTGTGACAAATCTCTGAATAGCCAGGGCAGTATTCAGCGAGGTGGAGATTTAGGCAGAGACGAGGAGATCGGTGTGGGGCAAGCAAGCAAAGTGCGGAAGCTGTACGGGGATTCTTCTAGAAAGTGGGGTGGGAAAGGAGCTAGGGAGGGCGTGTGGAGGGAAGGGATCTGTGTCAGAACGTGCGTGTGAGCGGATACAAAACCCGAGAGAGGCGTGAGCAGCGCTGTGTGTGTGAGCGGGAGCGCGGGGCGCCGGCTCGGGCTGCGAGCGCCGGGTGAGTGACACCGAGGGGCGGGCTGGCCGGCGGGCGGGGGAGTCTGCGCGGGGCGGG
>NW_006159858.1:2077082-2119220 GCF_000334495.1 Tupaia belangeri chinensis
GAGCTGCGTTGCTGCCGGCGTCAGCTGGGACCATCCCATCCCGCCTTGGATCCCGGAATCCTGGGATCCCGGCCGGCCGCGGGGACCACGGGTCCGGGCAAATCCGCGCCCCTCGGCGCCGGGCGGGAGCGAGATGCTGGGCAGCCCCCGTGTGCTGGTCCCTCCAGCCTTCCACCTGCGGGATGGCAGGTGGGGTGGGTGGCAGGGTGACGCTGAACGCCCTGGCGGCGGGACGAAGCGGTCTCGCCACGGCGCCCGGGTGGACCGGAGTCCGCAGGCGGCAAACTGAAGCCGAAAACAGGGTGGTTTCCGAGGCGCTGGGAAGCTCCTTCCCGCTCTCTCCACGCGCTGGACTTGTGCGTGTCTCGGAAGATCGTCCTGCTCGCTCGCTCTCTGCTCCATGGTTTATGTTTACTGCGGACCCAGGGGTGGAGGGCTGAGACTACCTGGACCGGGACGAGACCGAAGCGTCCCCTCTCCCGCAGGGAAGGCGTCCAGATCTCCGGGGGTGGCTGTGTGTGTGAACTTAAGAGATTGTCAGTTCCTAGCAGTCCTGGTTTTAGCGATGTCGAGGTTTTGGAGAGCTAACTCTCATTAAAAATTCTTTCTGTGCGGCGTTTTCCTTTGAGTGTATTATAGTGTCTTGCTTGAGAACTGCTGAAAAACCTTGAACTTCAAGCACAGACTCTTTACATAAAATGTTATATGTGATATTTTCCCTTGCTTATTAAAATGTTAAAATATTCGCCAGATCGCCTCATAGCCCACAGACTTAAAAAAAAAAAAAAAGACAAATTTTAGAACCTGCGCAGACAAAGAGATTTTATGCCAGTATTTGAAAGAGGAAGATCGTGTGACCTTTATCACATCCTTCTAGTGTGTCTTAATGGAACGATTCATTGCCACCCTGATTTTGTTTTCCATAAATTAAGTAGATGTGTAATATGGCAGGGAAAAGAATGGACAGGAAGTTAGAAATCGCTTACTTCTGGGGGGAGGGAACTACTTAAGTAACAAAACCAATGATTTTTTTAAAGATACTCTGAAAACAAAGTATAAAAGTTGCCTTCTGTATATTTTATAGGCCTGGTGAAGTTGTGTTACTTAACCAGAAGGCAGTGTGTTGTTAGAGGCAGTATTATCAAGTAACTGCACTGTTTAAAAATATCTGTGTATGATAATATTGGTTGGATCTTTAACTGGGGAATAACTAACTTTAGGAACGGTTTTCTATTTGGATGTGGCAAATACTACTGCAGTCTCTAATTAGAGTTTTGGAATAAACTCAAGCTGTGTTGAAATTTATTTTATGGAGCACCAGAACAGAAAACACGTCAAATTCTGTGTCCATGTTTATTTAAATACACGCACACATACACATACACATACAAACATCAAAAGATAATTTGCATAAAAAGACAATGATTTGAATACAGAGGACATTTATGAGATTGGTAGAAAATTGAACATCTGGGAAAGTAGTATATTAATTGGTAATTTTCTTTCTTTAACCCTGAAAATATTAAATGATTTTCTAAGAATCATCTTAGTTTAATGTGCTCACTTAGGCAAAATGATTAAGATTCCTTTTATATTCATTTTGTTTTAGGGAGCCCCCTAATGAAAATTCTTCAGTTGATGGTTTCTCCACTTGCACTGATTTTTCAGGTGTCCATTGTGGAAAGAGGTATCTATGGGCTTGTGAATCTGCTTTACCAGCCTGTAATGATCAGGAAAGAATATACTTAGGCCAGGCCATGGCAGTCTTGATGTGCTGCCAATCTGAAGCATCTTACAGATCAGTTTACCCTGTAAATGGTAACACTTAACATCTGAAGTAAAGCTTTAGAAATGTCTCGCTCTAGGTCCTAATTTTTTATCATTTTCTCAGTCTGTGATTACAACACTGCTGTCATTAAGAACATGTATTCATTAATGGTTGTGTGTTGGAGGTGCACGGATGGCTTTCATTCTACCTTTATACAGTTTTACTTAGCATCTGATGAGGTGAGACAGCAGAAGAACTTTTGGTTATGATTTTGGCAAGAGGGAAGAAATGGAGGCTGCTCCTGATAAGATGTAGGCTGCCACCACCTGTCTCCTCTATGAGAAAGTGGACTGTGTTTGTATGCTTTAGATGGTGCTGCTTACTCACTGCTCCGTAGTACTTCTTCCCTAGTCATTTTCTGTAGCACTTTCACTGTTATTTTTGATCATTGGACCACATGGTTGTTATCATTTCTGTTCATAGGACAGTAGCTTTTATAGGCATAATACAGTATATGATAGCAAATATAAAAGATGGACAGATTTCAGTGGTTGGATCTGTTTATTGATCTTTGAATGGTTGTGCGTAATTCACCTAACCAATTCATTGCATCACTGTTCCACCTGAGCATGTAATCACACAATTGAAATTTGATTTTTATGATGCAAACAGCTAAAAACCCAATAAACATAATTATAGAAGAAAAACAAACCTTTCTTTTCTTCTTCCTTTTTTTGAAGTTGTCTGCCATGAAGGTGTTATTTCCTTGACACATCAAAATGGCTCATTTGGAGTTGTGATGCCTGTTATGTAAATAGGCCATATGTTGAATTTCTACAGAAGTTTATTCGTTCAGTATTGTGATAATGAATCGGATCCCCTAAGTACCATAGCTGAGAAAAATAGTCTGTGAAGATCTGTTTCTATTTGTTCTTTATAAGACTTCTTTTACTTTTGTTTAATAGCTCATATTTTTATTTTCTAAGTATTCTATTAAAAAATTCTTAAATGTCAAGATATTATCTATCCTTAAATCTTATAAATCTTTGTTACTGACCCAAACTCAATTTTCTTCTATCCATCTGCTTAATAGACTTTCAATGGTGGGGTCCTACTGTCAAGCTAAAGGTTATATATGTTTTATAAACTTTTTATATTCTCTGCGAAATTTGTTCTTTTTATGATGAAAAGGTTCTTTTTTTTTTTTTTTTTTTTTTAAGAGCGATTTTTGCTATAGGACACGTGCACACGCTGAAGAGACAGAGTCAAGACAGATTCTCCTTTTCGTAATACTTGGAATATTCCTTTCATCACCCAGACTGGAGACTTCGGGACCATCCTTGACTCCTTCCTTTCTTTTTTGGGGGAGGAGAGGTGGTTTTTCTTGTTTGTTTCTTTTTGTGCTATAGGGCACGTGTGCTCACCAGAAAGACAGAGACAGACAGAGCGAGAAATCACCCAATCCCCCCCCAGGGGGTATGGCCACGCCACAATCCATTCTCCTCTCGGAATCTTGGGCACGCACACACACACGCCCGGTGTGAGTTTAAACCACCGGGTCTGGGACTCGAATCGCAGTTGACTACGTGGGAGTCCCGCAGCATAGCCATTACGTTAACTGCTGGTCCCGACTCCTTTCGTATTTCCTCTGTGACACTGCACCAAATCCTAATTCTTTTATTAGTTTCTCCTCTAAGCCAGCTGCCACACCTCCTTTTCTTTCTTCACCCTGCCCTTAGAGCAAAGGCACAGCTTTCATGGTTCTCTAGGATGATTATAGTCTGCATCCTGGTCTCTCTGGAATTGAGTTTTCTCTGTTCTGCGCACTTTGACCACAACAACATTCTTAAAACTCTTCTCAGAACTCTCCTCCAATGATTGTCTCTCAAGAACACCGTGTTGAATTCAGGTTTTTTCAGTGTAAAGCCAAGACTTATTTCCCGTAGTTCAGATCATTTCCAGGGCCCCACCCGCCTCCTTGCTCTGGACGGAATGTTTAACCTCTCAACCTAATTTTGAGGTAGCTTTGTCTTGCCCAAAATTTACTTACCACCTTTGTTTCCTTCTTCTTTCCAACCTGAACCTTCTGTCCCTCCTAGTCGAATCTCACCGCCCTAAAATGACATGCTTATTTCCACTTGTACCCTCTTGTTCGCGCTCTGCTTTTCTGACTGCTTTTTTCTTTATTTCTCTGACCTAACCACATTCTTCACGCTCAGGTCTCCTGCTGTGATCATATTTCTCTTTTTGATTTCTTCCTCTTCTACTTTTTTTGTCTGCATCTGTCCTGGACCCTCAGATCTTTTCTTACGCAGCTGTTGTATCCTTCGTTCTTTTGTCCTCAACTAGATTGCAAGTTCCTTGAGGTCACTAACGTTACCTTCTGTTCTATCTTTGAAGCACCAAGAAGTCTTTGGTACAAGCGTTTGAGAAGTATACCTGTAGAATGAATATAAGGGTGATTTATTTTTTAAATAATGGACTTTGATATTGCCTCTGTACTGCTCACTTCTGCATCCCCAGAGCTCACAGCCTGACACCTAGTCATGACCTCCATAAATATTTGTTAATGTAGAAACTAATGTTGACATGGGATAAAAGGGACAGGCATTTGAAGGAGGCATCTGTCAAGGAATTTTTTTTTCCCCATTTTTCTTTGGTGGTTCTAATCAGCTTCTCCATTCATTCGCTGTGAAGATTCTGAGGACTCGGCATTTCCCAGAGTTGAGATAATGATGGAGTCTGGCGGTTGTGAGTTGGGATTAAGAAGACTCTAGTTATTTTAAGGTGGAATGATGGGTCCCAGTAGTGAGCAAAAATAAAAGCATTCAGGCTTTAAGCCAGTATTTTATACATAAAGCAATTAGGCTAAAGTTATCAGTTACATAAAAGTTTAGCTAATTGGCCTTCAGATTCCAAACTATACTACAGGGTTGGCTAATCTTTTTATTTAAAAGCACCCTTGTAATAAAAAAAATATCTTAGGGTGAGAGGTTATGGAGGAAAGAATTTACCACATCTGTCATATTGTATTCAGGACACAATTCAATTTTTAACACTTTCAGTAAGACATGTTGTTCAAGGCACCACTTTTTTTATGGGAAGGAGGCTGTGGTCTAGCAGGAGGAATAACATATGCATCCCACAAGCACAGGTCTAAGAGAGCTCAGAAGGGAAAATATCCTTCTGTTGGGGAGTAGTGGGGACTTTCCTAGAGTTAGTCGTTTGAACCAATTAGTGAAAGTGGATAAGATTTCTATAACTACTGAGAATGTAAGGATGGGGGAAGGATGCAGGAGGTAGGGTGGGGAGGGGAGATGCGAGTTCAGTGTTTTGAGACTCTTAATATCAATACTTGATTATACCAGTGCTGCTTCTGAGCTGAAAGCCAGCAAGGGCTCTCCTGGGCAGTGGCAGGCAGCAATGTTCAATAATGGAACCTAAAGATATACAGATATCTGCAATAATTACATGTGGTGTCAAGTGCTGGACTGACCGTGACATTAAGCACAAAATAGTCCTGTAAGCATCCTAACCAGCGTGTTCCTGGAGTGTCTAGTTCAGTAGGAATGTTTGAAAAGGCGTTCCACATCGTGAAAAAGCCACTGGAGGTTGACACTCAGTAATGTAAATAAAGAGTGGTCCACCCCAGATTGTGGTGCCAAGCAGCCAGCTATCTAGGGGACACTGCCCATTGCACCTAGCGTGCTCAGTAACTGAGAACCCACTATTAATATAGGGCCCCCATTCTGATTCTGTAGATCTACACACACACACACACACACACACACACCGCCTGAGCTGAAAAACCATGTATAAGCTTCAGGAATGCAGATTTGGAGTCAGTACGAGAAAGGTCATCCTAAAATGGATTTCTCTATTTCAGGAGGTTGTTAAGTCTCCATCACTAGATGTGTACCAGCATAGGCTATACCAGGCAACGTCTTCTTTAATTATATGCATTATTTCCTTTCATCATCAAAACAGTGCAGCGAAGTACATTCTCTTATTATCCTTATTTTACTGAAGAGCAAAACCAATGCCTGAGAAGCGAGTAATTTGGGAATTGTAAAACCCAGGGCCAGCCCGTGGCATGGTAGTTAAAACGGCTGAATCCCACATAGTTCACTGCATGGAGTCCCAGGCTCAGCAGCTTGAAAAACACACCGGGCACGTGTGTGTATATGCCCAAAATCCCAAGAGGAGAAATGGAGGGGGAGGGATTGTGGTGTGACCATCCCACATGGAGGGTTCTTTCTCTCTCTTTGTCTCTCTATCTCTCTGCAGCAAATGCACACATCCTGTAGTAAAATTAAAAAAAAAATGTAAAACTTACGCTGTCTAAAGGCAGAGACTACACATGGACTGTGATGAAGAAAGATAAAACATTGTACTGTCATTTGGATTTTTAAAGTGCCTTCCTAAGATTAGGATTGATTCTTTAACCTCCTATGGACAAGATGTTCATCATTATTATTATTATCATTATTAAGAGAGATTTTTGCTCTAGGGCATATGCACTTGCTGGAGAGACAGAGAAAGTGAAAAATCACCCCCTAGGGGGAATGGCCATGCTGCATTCCTTCTCCTCCATTCTCCTCTTAGGATTTTGGGCATGCATATACATGCACCCAGTGTGAGGGTCAAGCCACTGGGTCTGGGACTCAATCCAGGGTTGACCGTGTCGGAGTCCAGCACCTTAACCGCTACGCAATCTGCCGGCCCCTCAAGATGCTAATTATTGCCAAGTACTAATTCATTCTTAGCAGATCCCAATTCCTAGAGAATCAGAACAAAGTGAAGACAGTCACTATCATCATCACAGTTAATTATTTACTGATCGTTTCATTTAAATCTCACAGAAGTTTGCAAGATAGGGATTATATACCTTTTAAAGAAAGGGACATTTTTAAAAAGGGACGCTAAAGCTCAGGGGAGTTACATAACTTGATCTGCAAAGTTGGTAAGTGGCAGATCAACCTGCTTTTTCTTACACCACCATGTGAGGTGATGCTTAGTGACCCTGAAATATTCACCTAGGTGTTCTACATGGGCATTGACTAGTCAGAGATGCCACTAGCACCAAGCAACCGCCGTGGGTCTATGGGTGATAAATATCACCTGAGGTGACGTTTAGGTGAAGTCCAAAGGGATGTGAGAGCTTGGGCATAAACCAAGATCTGGAGCTCTAGAAAAGTAATGATTCTCGCTTCTATGGTCATTCCGTATCTGATTTTTATATCTGATATGTAGTGCTATTAAAGGAAAAAGAAGCCTTTATCATTGTTCTTCATTTATAAATATAAATGAGTATAAATTTATAAATAAAATTCTTTGTCATTAACAAAACAGATAGTTTTGTTATATTTTCCTTATAAACAGTAGGGTCTAGCTGTTCCATTTCTTCTCTTTTTTTTTTTTTTCCAGTCTGAGGCTAATCTTTTTGGAGACCATTCCCTCTTGCTGGTGCAGGGACCTTGCTGCACTATCTCTCTTTTCTTCAGAATCTCAATTAACCTTTTCTTTTAGCACTTGAGCTTGTATAAGTTTTTCTCATCTTTTGTGAAAACAAACAAACAAACAAACAAACAGGACAAATGACATCCCTTTGACCCCTTCCTTTTGGATCTGATTATGTTTTATCTCATTCCTGGTCTTAGAGGCAACTCCTTAAAGGATAGGTCCTCATTCATTCCATATACCTCCCCACCACCCTTCTTTTCTAACCCTCTACAGCCCTGTCTTCTCATAGTGGCCGCCTTTATACTTTGAGCCATCTCAAAGTCTGGCATGACATATCGGCTCCTTTGACATTTGCTGTTACTGGTCACTCTCTGCCCTCCTGTTTTCTGCATCATCTCTCTCTCCTGAACTGTTTTCCTGTGGCCCAGCTGTTCTGTAGTAGACTACTCCTTAGGCTCCTCTCAAACCTAGCATCCCCTGGAGTCCAGCCTTCTGCCCCCTGCTCACTTCTCACATTTGCCCTGGGATGGTTCATCCATGGTTTTCTTCTGCTCTGTTCTTGTATCATTTATTCCTAATCAGCATCTCCAACCTGGAATTCTTCTCTGATATCTGTTCCAGGTCCCTTAAACTCATGAAATTCAAAACACCACTTCCCCAATTTCAAACCAGCATATTTCTTGTGTTCTTATCTTTGTTAATGACATTAACCGAGTTTAAAATCTAGAAGTGGTTCTCGATTCCTCTCGTTTCCTCAACCCCTACATTTTATTGCCCTGAGGAAGCTGTCATTACCATTATTACCACCTTGGTTAAGACCCTTATCCCTTTTCTTGGGGATTATTATGGTAGCCTCATCACCGATCTCTGCCTTCTGCCTGGCCTGTCTCCAGTCTGTTCCCCACACTACTGCCTTTTGCCAAAGCAAATTTGGTCACAACTCTCCACTGCTTGAAATCTTTCATCAGAATTACTACATCTTCAGGATAAAAATCTAAGCTCTCTAGCATGACATAAAAGCACCTTTGTGATCTGGCCCCTCCCTTTAGGTGCATTTCAAGTCTCCTCTAATGACCCTGGTCCCCACTGCCTACCCCTGCCCATAGCATCCTGACTAAAGGAGGTAAGTTGTTAAAGGAAAGAAAAG
Organism: Tupaia belangeri chinensis; assembly: GCF_000334495.1. Lineage (NCBI taxonomy): Eukaryota > Metazoa > Chordata > Mammalia > Scandentia > Tupaiidae > Tupaia > Tupaia belangeri. The sequence continues at coordinate 2,085,461 of NW_006159858.1, forward strand.
ACAGGACAGATGGCTGCAGAGTAGAGACTTTAGAACTGTGCTATTCAGTGCTGTGGGCACTAGTTGCATATGGCTATTGAGCATTTGAAACATAGCCAGTCCAAGTTGAGATGTGCTCAAAGTATAAAATACACCATGGCTTTGAAGACTTTTTATGAACGAAAGGATATGAAATATCTCATTTAATAGATTCTGACATTAATTACATATTGAAACAATATTTTGGATGTAATAAGTTAAAAAAATTATTAAAATCTCACATGTTTCTTTTTACTTTTTCTTTGAAGACATGGTCACACTGTCACAGTGCTCTTACCTCAGCCTCTTAGCTGGGACTAGAGGTGCATGCCACCATGCCCATCTCTTTTTAAAATAGGATCTTGCTATGTTGCCCAGGCCAGCTTAGAGCACAGGATCCTCCTGCTTCAGCCTAAGATTACAGAAGTGCAGCCTGTGCCTGGCGTTTAGTTTGAACTAGGAATTAAACCTGGACCTTCCATGTGGTCTCAGCCTACACAGCACATCCTATGCCTGGCTTTTGGTTTGAACTGGGAATTAAACCTGGATCTCCCACGTGGTCCCAGTCTACAAAGCACATCTTAGCAGCGCTCACCTCTATATCTGGGCCTTTCCTTTTTTTCCCTAACATGGGGACTAGATAATATAAAGTTAACCATGTAGCTCACATGGACAGTGTTGTTAGCCATTAGGTCTTCATGAGCAGGAGATGCATCCTGCGTGAGCCAAGCTCATGAGCTTTGTGAATGATTGAGTCAGCCCTACTGGTGTAGAGGACCAGCAGCTGCTCAATTTTTTAAATCCAGAGGTACAGAATGCTTCAGATAGGATTCAAAATGGGAGAAACAACTTCTGAAAACTACAGCCAGGAGTCATACACACAGTGTGCACAGTGTGAACAACACTGTCACAGCACATCTGTCTCTCCAGGCCTACCAGTCACCATCAGCAGAAGGAAGCCGCGATTCTTGTGTGGGATAGGGAGGATTTGAGATAAATAGGAAAGAGCAAGAAAAGAGAAAGTGGAATCACATTTGTGGGAGCTGTCTACTCATGAGGCACCAGATAAAACACTGAGAGCCACGTTTGCATCTCACAGATTCTCCATCCTGCCATTGATCCTTTCCAGGGGGCTACCTCTCAGCTCCTCCACCCTCTAGCTCTAGGGTTCAGAGCAAGTTCATGAATCAGTGAGTCTTGGGTGTCAGTAAAATGATTGTGCATCAAGTAATAAACTGGTAAGTGCCCTGCAGAAGTGAATTATTTCTTAAGATACTGAGGGCAACCATCTGTGGATCAGGTGGCACAAAAGGCTATGAAGGAAGGGTATATAGGCTGTTAGAAAGACCTGGAAGATAGTGTGCTGTGTCCTTGGAGATATATAGAGCTTTCTTTGTTCACAGTGGAAAAGCCAACCAGTGATAGGAGAAAAGAGCTTATCAGGTTGGAGCAGGCGGGAGAAACCCTCTTGGAGAAGATAATGAGAAAAAAATCATGACTATCAAGGGGAAAGCCCAGCAGGATTAGAGTTTACTGAAGTCTCAGTAGTGTGACCCAGTGTCTTCTCTAGAGCTGGTTTGTATGCTGTGTTCTGTTGAGCCTTTCTGTCCTGAGAACCTCCTTGGTTTTCAACCTAGGCAGCTATATTTATTCGCTTTACATAGTAGGCATTTGTATAAGACTTTGTTCAAGAGAAAAGGTTTGTGCTAAAAATAAAAGTTTGAAAGTCATTCATTTATAGGAATGGCCTGAGAAGAGTGCTGATCTCCCCAGTGTGGTTGTGTCTTCTTCATCCGCAGGATCTGGGACCAGGTTAGGCTTCTTGCAGGGTGCACACAACTCTCTTGTGCCTGAACGTTGGTGATGCACCCTCAGATTGACCCTCAGCTTTCCTTGCCCAGGCAGTTTACTCAGGCAGCCATAGCTCAGCCTCATTCTTAAGTAACCAAGTTTTCCATTCATGCACTGGGTTCTACTTTGTCTCCCATATGTCCAAGTCCCTGCTTTGGGTTTCTTATTTGTAAGAATCTCACATCGTTTTGAGTAAGGGTCCTGTCATAATCTCTCCAAGCCTTCCTAGGACAGTAGTGTTGTCCCTGAGCTGCAGACCTGGAACTAGACCACTGCTACTCCCTTCTAGGACTCTTTAATGTTGACATTTACGAGCAATGGTTGGGAAGCTTAATAGATACTTGTAGAATTGAATAGCTTGACTGAGTACTTGCTGTTCCTGACTCCAGACCCCTGACAACATGAACTGGCACCACCGGTCTCTGGGTCCTGCTTATGCTGTATGTACACCTTGGAAGAGGTAGAAGGCAAGTATAGGGCTGATTTTCTTAAACTATGGTGTATTTATGTCTTTATCCTCATTGGGAAGGCCAGACTCGTGTGGATGAGAAAGGTGGCTGCCTGTATGATGCGATTTCAGAATTGGGACTACTGAAAAGGACACTTCAAATATCACTAGCTTCTTTTCCTTGTGCTCTAATATGCGAAAGTCTTCACAGTAAAAACTGTTCTCTTTCCTAAGACCAGTATAGTTTAGAAGAAAAAGGAAGCAAGTTTAGGCATTTGAAAGACTTCATTTTGACTCATGTAATTGCTGACTATATGAACCTGAGTAAGTTCTTTAGTTTTCCTGTACCTCAGTTTTCTCATGTATGAAGTGAATTAATAATACCCACACTTTTGTTATAATTTTGTTATATACTAAGTAAGGCAAAATATAAAGTGCCCATCACCAGGGTCTAAAACGTACATGCTATGGAAGGGTAACTTACACTATTAGACCTATACTCCTTAGGGTGAATAATTCTATAGAGCCTTTCCTGAGACTGATAAGGAAAAGGACATGAAATTTGGTCCAGGGGCCAGATTTCACTTATCCAGGGGTGAAAAATGACCAGAAGGAAGTTGTTTCCACATTTTGTTTAAGACTAGTCCTGCCTACTGGTTTGCGTTTGTGAAAATATTTATCTGGGCTTATGAGTACAGCATGAAGCCATGGAAAAAAGGCATGTTTACATCCTCTGCCAGAGTAGCATAACAGTAAACAGAGCAGGTTTTGAATCTCTGAATAGTTAGGTGCACCGTCATCAAAATAGACTTATTTCTATTCTTTGCTGATGAATTACAAATAAAGAGAGCCATTAAAATACCCTGAGAAGGAAGATTCCTATACAAATTAGACGCTGGGGACAGATTTTTCATACTTATTTTGTTGGAGCCATTCTTTCCTTAACTGTGGGCGTTTGGAAAGTTCTTTTGTTGTAGCTTTTGTTGCTTATGAGAAGTGGGAAAAAGCTTTAGTATTACTGAGGAAAGAATGATTTTGATTAGAGGCAATATTGTTCTCAGTGTGGGCCGACTTTCATATATTATAATGATGGCTAATACATAACCATGAAAACCCATTTACTGAAGTGCCATAAACTACAGTGAGATAGTCCAGTCTGACATACCGTCATTTCTGATCGACAAGTGTTTATTGTTGGAATGTGGGCAGCCCTGTAATTTTCAGAGGGGAAAGTGGAAGATGTTATGCTAGCTACTGTGACTGCTAATGCCCTGTCTGGCAGGTCTTTTTTCTTTTTTTCTTTTTTCCATTTATTTCCCCTGTGAAATCTGAATGGAGAACTGGATTCAGTAAATGCACTGGGATCCCAGTGACTTTCTTGGCTCTTGATACAATGGGTCAGCCCGCTATAATAGCAGAGCTTTGGTTTGGTGTCATATCAAAATTGCAAACACTCGAGGATAAAATATAAATCTCCTGCCTCAAAAATTAACAACAAAGCATTTAAAAATGTTAGTTAGTACTGCTTTGTGACAATGAATATGGAAACTCCTTTATTCTTCTGCTAGTCCCTGAGCAAGAACTGTTTCAGTGGCAGTGGATGATATCAACTAAGGTTTCCATGGCAACTTTAATTTATAATTTCCAAACTTTTGTAAAATTTCACCTTCTGGACTCATCTGGATTGCATTTAAATTTACAGCTTTATTTTCTCATTTATTAAGGTGAAGCATATTTAGATGTTGCTTACATAAATGTACTAGGTGTATCTTCCTAGAAGTGACTGCTAAAAAATTAGAAGAATAGAATATGGGCATTAGAAAGGGGTAATGGATACTGTGGTCTAACATGGCACCAAAGTGCATCTGAGACCAGCAGATGGCGTAATGATTACATAGCTGGACTCCCATGGAGTTGACCGTGGTTCAAGTCCTAGATCCGATGGCTTGGAACTCAGGCTGGGTGCATTTCCATGCATGCCCAAAACCCCGAGAGGAGAAGAGAGTGCAGAGTGGCCATCCCCTATGGGGAGGGGGGGTGATTTCTCACTTTCTGTCTCTCTGAGCACATGCACGCTATTGCAAAAATCTCTAAGAAAAAAAAAAAAAAAAAAGAAGGCAAGAATCCCTTTCACATTATCCCAGTTGCTACTCAAACCTTGACAAGAGTGAGGAGTTCACAGTTTTTGATGCCAAGTAATGACAGAAGTTTCCACTACTTCCAGACCTTAAGCCACTTTAGATTTGGGCCTTGTTTCTAGCTGGACTAGTATGCGTTATCAAGCACAGGCAGATTTGTGATATCTCTTCCTTGTGTTGCCCTGTAATCCATCTCCCTGCAGCTTCTGTCCATCTTTTGGAATGCCATAGGACAAACATGCCCTTTCTATGTGCTACTCTTCAAATATTTGTCCAAATATTGTATCTCCTACTTAAAGTCTTCTTTCAGAGTTATTTGGCCCCAGTTCTTTCACCTGAAATTTCTCATCCTGTTGACATTCCTCTGGGCCCTGGCTGCTCTGTCGAGGTCATCTTAATAATGAGACATCTTGAATCAACACCCTACTCCTGAGTCCTCCGAGCAGCAGCAAACACAGAACTACTGTTAACCACCTTGCTCAGGACACCCTTCTTTTATGAATGGAGTTAGACATTGTGTTGGCCTCCTTTGCCCATCAAGGGTAGCACATTGTTGGTTCATATACAAAGTGAAATCAAACTTCCAAGTCCATTGGGACAGAGGGAAAGTCATGGCTCACTTTTGCATAGAAAAATACATCATGACTGTCCCGATGATCTCATATCGTCTTTTTGTTTTAAGTTTATTTCTCCCATGAGAAGGAAAGACAGAGTGAGAGAGTATTCCCAACAGGGTCTTAGTGCCACAATCCATACCCATTGCCAACCTGCTCTGGACTACGGGGACACATGTGCCTGGTATACTCAGAGAGTCTTCAGGAACAAACCTGGAACCCACCCCACCATGGAGAGTGTAAAGCCTTGTAAAGTGTCATGTTTAACCCCTGGGCCACCATCCAGCCTAGGTCTTTCTCCTTAACAACTGCTCCAGTGCCAGGTCTCCCTCATTCTCTCCTCGAGCAATTAATTGTGTATGCCTATTTAGGGGACTTTATATTTATCCTTGCTAAATATTGCCTCTTTTTTGGTCAAATTATTTTTCTATCAAAACATTTTTGTACTCTAATTTTAAAATTCAGTTGACTAGTGAAACTTTTGCTTATTAGTTGTGCATTTGAAATGGTACTTTTCCTGTCATTGATAAAATACTGACCAACACAGGCCAAAGAAAGAACCTCATACTTTTCTACAGGAGCTGTTTTGATACTGAGATGTGAATTTTGTTAGCTTTTTAAAATTAGCGTGATAACCTTTCACCTGTTTTTATTTTCTTGCCTGAGAAGATGCAGAAAGGAAAGACTTAGTCAAAATGCTTTAGTAACGCCATCATTGTTGATCCATTTATTGCAAATTGAAGCAGCCCTATTATGAAGAGAAACAAACTTAATTTGGAGTAACTATTAGATTGCATTAATTTTTATTTTGAAAAATTTACTATAAATTTACTAGAAATTATTTTTAATTCCTCTTAAAACAATTTTAGAAGGTAAAATCACTCATCACTTCTCATTTCAAGTCCCATGAACTTGTTTGTTTCCAAACCAGCTCTCTTTAGGGAAGGTATCATTGCTCTTAAAACAAATTGATGGGTGACAGGAAATTGCTCCTTACATGTCTCTCCAACACGTTATTAAATTCACACCTCCTGGGATAGACAGTAATCCAGCAGAGGCATGTCCAGACAATGTGCCAGCACCTACATCAGTGGCACCATGGCAGTAGCCTTAGCACGGCCATGACAGAGAATGCGCTGATGGCATTATGTCACTGTTGGGTGTGTTTTCTCTAAGCAGAAAATGCTGTATTATTAGAAAAGAGGTTTTTTTTTCCTCCTCCCCTCACACAAATTCTTTGAATTTTTATATTAATGTTCAGTATCTATCAGATAACACGTACAGTGCCTTCTGTACTATATTTTGTAGTCTTCATGTATAAAATAGATTTTTAAGTTTTACTTATTGTTTATTTTATTTCAAAAATTTCCCATAGGGCACAGACATTCACTGGAGAGATACTGAGAGAAGGCAGGAAATGGAGTAAACACCTTTAGGAGGATAGCCAGACCACAATCCCTTCTCCTCCATTCTCTTCTCAGGAGTTTGGGCATGCATGCACACATGCCTAGTATATTTCTCAGGCTGCTGGATCTGGGACCCTAACTGTGCTTTCAACTATGTGGAATCTAACTGCATTAATCATCACACCCCAACCAGCTCTAAAATAGTTCGTTTTTAAGAGAGATTTTTGCTATATGGCATGTGTGCTCCTTGGAGAGACAGGGACAGAGAGAGAAAGAGAGAAATTATCCCCCAGGAGAGATGGCCACTTCACAACATCACAATCCCTTCTCTATTCTTCTCCCGGGATTTTGGAAACATACACATACACATGAGTTTCAAGCCTTGGAGTCCGAACTCGAACTGCAGTCAGCCATGTGGGAGTCCAGCACCTTAACCACTGTGCCACCTTCTGGGCCCCCAGAATAGTTTCTTAAACATTCTTTTCACCTTGGGGTAAGAAAAAGATTTTTTTTTTGAAGTAGCCCTAAGAATCCCAAATTTATAGTAAATCAAGGAATAAGCTATAACTTTATTAAAATATTAGCATTGGTGTAATACTTTATATTTCTCAAAATATTAGCACAATTTTTTAAAAATTTCTGATTTAAAAAAATACATTTTGATTGAATTTGGAAGATACTGAAATGGCTAAAAAAAATAAAGTCATTAAAGGATGTAGCAGATGGCATGTTGGTTAAGGCACTAGATTCTCACCATGACTGACTGCTGTTCAAATCCCCATTCTCTTCTCAGGAGTTTGGGCATGCATGCACACATGCCTAGTATATTTCTCAGGCTGCTGGATCTGGGACCCTAACTGTGCTTTCAACTATGTGGAATCTAACTGCATTAATCATCACACCCCAACCAGCTCTAAAATAGTTCGTTTTTAAGAGAGATTTTTGCTATATGGCATGTGTGCTCCTTGGAGAGACAGGGACAGAGAGAGAAAGAGAGAAATTATCCCCCAGGAGAGATGGCCACTTCACAACATCACAATCCCTTCTCTATTCTTCTCCCGGGATTTTGGAAACATACACATACACATGAGTTTCAAGCCTTGGAGTCCGAACTCGAACTGCAGTCAGCCATGTGGGAGTCCAGCACCTTAACCACTGTGCCACCTTCTGGGCCCCCAGAATAGTTTCTTAAACATTCTTTTCACCTTGGGGTAAGAAAAAGATTTTTTTTTTGAAGTAGCCCTAAGAATCCCAAATTTATAGTAAATCAAGGAATAAGCTATAACTTTATTAAAATATTAGCATTGGTGTAATACTTTATATTTCTCAAAATATTAGCACAATTTTTTAAAAATTTCTGATTTAAAAAAATACATTTTGATTGAATTTGGAAGATACTGAAATGGCTAAAAAAAATAAAGTCATTAAAGGATGTAGCAGATGGCATGTTGGTTAAGGCACTAGATTCTCACCATGACTGACTGCTGTTCAAATCCCAGACCTGGTGGCCTGAAACTCATATAGGCTTGTGTGCATGCATGCCCAAAATCCCAAGAGGAGAATGACAGAGAAAGGACTGCAGTGTGGCCTTTCTCCCCGGGGAGGGGGTAGACTTCTCACTTTCCCTCTCTCCGTCTCTGGCAGAGGCACACGCTCTGCAAAAACTTAAAAAAAAAAAAAAAAAAAAAGTCAGCTAAAATTTCACTACCTAGAGAGATTGTCAGCATTTAGTGTGTTTTCTATCCAGACATGCATTTTTGTATGGTTGTTAAGTGTGCTTGCAAGCATACATTTGTGTGTATATGTTGGGGGGGGTTTAAATTAGCCTCAAAGTGGATACAGGAAGGTTATATTGAAAAATCAGTATGACATAGTTAAAAGTGATTTGTGCCAGCTGGTTAAGGTGGCTGGATTCCATATGGCCAACAGTTCTAGTCCCAGACCCGGTGGCTTGAAAAACACTCTGGTTTAGAGCCAGGAGGTGATGTGGTGATTAAGGCACTGGACTCCCACATGACTGTGGGAGTGACCGTGGTTTGAGTCTCAGACCTGGCCTCTTAAAATTCATGCCAGGTGTGTGCTTGTGTGCCCAAAATCCCAAGAGGGGAATGGAGGAGAAGGGATTGCAGTGTGGCCATCTTCCCTGGGAGTGATTTCTCGCTTTCCCTCCCTCTGTCTGTCCTCGGCAAGTGCACGTGCCCTATGGCAAAAATATAACAGAAAGAAAGAGAGAAAAATTATCTGGTGCATGTTCATGTGTGCCCAAAATCCCATGTGGAGAATGGAGGAGAAAGGACTGAGGCATGGTTATCCCCCCTGGGGATACTTTATCATCTTCTCTCTCTCCCCCCTCTCTCTGTGCCCCACCCCTACCGCCTGACAACTGCAACGTGCCTCATAGCAATTTTGGGGGGGAGAGAAGGTGTTTTGGAACTAGATACTTTGGGATTGCAATCCTGCCTGTACTATTGATGTAGTGATTTTAAATTGCTCAGCTCTCTAAACCTCAGTTTCTGTTTCTATAAAATGGGGATAATATTAGGATGGATCTAATATGTTTATTATTAGAATTAATAAGATAATGCATTGTTGACCAGCTAGATGGTGAGGCACCTAGATTCCACATGGTCGATAGCATGGTTGGAGTACTGGACCCAGCAGCTTGGGAAACCAGCTGGGTGTGTGCGCGCGTGGGTACTCAAAATCCCAAGAGGAGAATGAAGGAGAAGGGATTTATAGTGTGGCCATCCCCTTAAGGGATGATTTCTCACTTTCCCCCCTCTCTTGCACTCTCTCTCTCTGTCTCTCTACAACAGCACAGATGCCCCATAGCCAGTTGAAAAAAAATAAAATAAAAGATATTGCATGCGAAGTACAAAGCATGGTGCTTGGCCCATAGCACATGCTCAGTATATGAGAGCTATTATTGTTATACAGATTTTCTCTTCTGCTTTCTTCACTTAAATTCTAGGGTAAAAATCTCCTTGTCATAAAACATTATTTGAAAAATATTTGGAATGACTGCATAAATTTCAATACATGAATATACCTAATGTTATCATTTCTCTCTGGTTAGACTATTACCAATTCTTTGCTGTCATAAAGAGCGCCACCATTACTATGCTTTACATTACTTTTTGTGCATAGATAACAGATTCGAAATGAATCACTAATGGCATTTTATGGAGAGGCAGAAAAAAAACCTAACAGTTCTTCCGTGTCTACTAGAGTTGCCAGGTTCTTTATAGCTAAATTCTCATTTCACTTTTATACTGCCTATTTGAAATAAGTCTGTTACCCCCATTTTTCAGATGAGAAGGCTCTGAGGGGAGGAAGAGAGTTGGCCTGAGGTCACAGAGGCGGTGGTGGTAGAGATGGTATTCGACGCCAGCTGTCTGATTTCAAAGCTTTTTAAGCTTTTTTTCCTTTTGGCATGCAGTCCATGCCTATCTTTTTGAGGCTGGCAGAATGAATAGTTACCATTGTGCTTTCTACAAAATGTCGCTTGGTGCCACGTAAAAGATAGGACATTTGGCTGGAACTCTTGGCTTAGTCAATACAGTAACTCTTGTGTGCGTATGTTCTTATATGTTTTGGAATCAAGCCTCATTAAAATAAGGTGTTAACTAAAGGAAATGATGCATTGATATGATTTTTTGATGAAAGGAAACCTCAGGGAATACAACATTTATTTAGTCAATAATACAAAACTTCTTTGTTTGGGTTGTATGGACTAGGCCGGAATTACTTATCTCCCTAGGAATCAGAGTATTTCATATAAATCAGTTTAGGAATTAAGCCATAACAACACCTAAAGTAAATGGATACTGTCAAAGGAATTACACATTTCATTTCTTGTATATTAGGGGTTGAATAGGAGAAAGCTTTAGCCTCAGCTGTAAGATCATACATCAGGAAAGAGTTGTAATAATTATTACAGGTGTAAGTGTAGGTGTGGAGGAGACATAAAGTGTACTAGAATAAACCCCCAAAGAATTATTTGTGAACTGACAGGTTTTCTTTAAAAAGTCAGCCATTCGGAACATGTATCTTGGCAGCTCTCAAATCTGACTTAACAGCGTGTAGTGTGGCAGCCAATTTTGTAGGAAAAATGCATAATTAATATGAAGATAAAGCTGCAGGTATTGCTAGTTGGTACCTAATATGGTTTCTTAGAACAAAGGAACAATGGAAGTTGGCTTTTAATAGGGTAATCCTAATTTGTCATTTTGTAGGTTTTGGTTTCTAGTAAAAATGGGGAAAACAAAACAAAAACCTAAAACAAAATCCTGCAATAATAGTTCATATGCAAGAGTTACTTGGTTGCAAAGTTTATAACTAACTATTGTCTAGTCAAGAAAACTATCTTTGTATTTTAAATTCTTGAATGTTTATAGCCCTTAAGCTTGCATATTTTTTAGCTCTCTGTACAACTAGTGAACTGTTAGAACTGTGAACGGAGAATTAGATATGGAGTCTACAGATCGAATATACAACATGACTCGGTTGCATAGTAGTTGTCTAACACTAGGAAAAGAGCTTTTCTATCGCCAAACCCCTAGCTCCCTCAGCTCTCAAATGGAGAAAATGACTACACATGAAGATTAAAGGTGTTAAGAAAACCATTGGGGGACCAGCAGTTAGCGTAATGGCTATGTTGCTGGACTCCCATGTAGTCGACCACGGTTCAAATCCTGGACCCGGTGGCTTAAAACTCATGCCAGGCGCGTGTGCGTGCGTGCCCAAGATCCCGAGAGGAGAACGGAGGAAAAGGGATTGTGGCGTGGCCATCCCCCCCTGGGGGGCGATTTCTCATTTACTGTCTCTCTATCTCTCTCTGTCTGTCTGGCGAGCGCATGCGCCCTATAGCAAAAACCTCTTCAAAAAAAGGTGTTTTTTTTTTGTTTTTTTTTTGTTTTTTTTTAAAAAAAAAAGAAAGGAAAAGCATTGGGTTGGGACCAGCAGTTAGTGTAATGGCTATGTCGCTGAACTCCCATGTACTTGACCACGGTTCGAGTCCCGAACCCAGTGGCTTAAACTCATGCTGGGTGCGTGTGTGTGCGTGCCCAAGATCCCGAGAGGAGAATGGAGGAGAAGGGATTGCGGTGTGGCCAGAACCCCTGGGGGTGATTTCTTGTTTTCTGTCTCTCTGTCTCTCTCTGTCTTTCTGGCGAGCGCTCGCACCCTATAGCAAAATCCTCTCAAAAAGAAAAAAAGAAAGAAAAGTAAAAGAAAACCATTGGGTTAATTCACAAGTCATCTCCCTTGGGGAGGAGCTGATTTACTATTTAAAATATTTTCAAGTGGGGACCAGCAGATTGAGTAGTGGTTACGTTGCTGGACTCCCATGTAGTCGAATGCAGTTCAAATCCTGGATCCGGCGGCTTAAAACTCAAGCTGGGGGCGTGTGCATGTGTGCCCAAATTCCCAAGAGGAGAATGGAGGAGAAGGGATTGCTGCATGGCCATTCCCCTGGGGGATTAACTTTCATTTCTGTTTCTCTTTCTCTCTCTGTCACTCCAGTGAGCACACATGCCCTATACCAGAAAATCTCTCTTAAATAATAAAAAAAAAAAGTAAAATAAGATATTTTCAAGTGAAGGATGGAAATATTTATAAAATTCAAGTGGACTTCAAAAACTTTGAGGAAGATGTAATTAAATTATGAGCTTATTTTGATGCACCGTATTTTCAAACCCATGCTTTGCTTTTTTTATAATACACACTTTGTGTGAACTTTTGGAAGACCCTTTGTATGTGTAAAAATATACTGCCCCGGGATTAACCTTGCCAGATCCTTCTAATTCTTTGCATATTCTTTATTCAATAATAATGGTACAGGCTTTTCCTCTGCCCTGGAAACCCCCGTGCCTGGCTTGGAGTCACTGCCAGGACATATTCTTCTGATGTGAGGGAGGGGAATTTTGGCTTTTATAGGTGGTTCCTTTGAACACAACAATGACCTTTATCTAAACAGGCATTTAGATCTATTGTGTTGTTCTAAAATAGAAGTAAAACTGGTATAGTATTTAATGCGTATTTTAGCATTTACTAAAAAGGCGCAAAGAAAAAGACAGTAAGTTCGAACAATACTTCAACATTGTAGAAAGCTATACAGATTTTTTATTATTAAAGTAATTGTGCTGCTGGATGGGAGAAGTAAAGAGAATGAGAAATTAAGAACTTTGACACTGGGTAGTACCCACGTAAGCTCCTTGAAGTCTTTCCTGATCTTCCCTCCCTGCACCACCTCCCCAGTTCTGGTTCTGTAGGTGAGGGCTCAGAAACTGGTCCTGGGTCTGGCTCCAAGAGATAAATCCCAGCCCTCGGCTGCATTTGCTCCCTTTCCCTGGGCTGCTATGGGCTAACCTCCCTGTCTCGTAGTGCCTCCCAGACAGACATGGTGGGTGGCCCTTTTTCTCAGTCTTTTAGGAGGACAGGATTTGTTTATTGGCCACTTTTGCTTGAGCTATACTGTAGGACTCTTATGAAAGTGTTTTAGGCAATTGATTGAAGTGTCTCCAAGGAATTTCCCTGAGATGGGAGTGTGTGAGCTAAGTGCTAAATGTTTAGACAAGACTCTGTGACCACGTAATGGTGGGCAGCCAACCTAGGGCCTACTGGTCCCAGGACTCTCTGAGCAAGCAAGCTGGTAAGCCTGCTTGCTATTCTCATTTTTAATCAATTTCTAAGTTGTATTTTTCCTTCTACATAAGAGCCTGTTCTGGATTTCCCTCCTTTCAAGGCACCCGCTCATTCAACTCGTTTCTTCAACTACTTCTCAAGTGTTTACTCTGCACTGGGCACGGTGAGAGGAACAAAGGAATCAGGCTTAAAAAGGAAGAAAGACGGATGTTTTAGTTAGAAAGCGAGATGCACCTCCAGAGTTGAGAGAAGGGAAAGGCTAAGTATGTAATGGTTGTATTTTCTGCCGTACTTTCTGCAATAAATTGTACTACCTAAAGATCTATACCCATATTCATTTATTATGTAGCAAATCCCATGAAAATGAAAATCCTGTTATCAGTGATCTGGGCAAGCATCAGTGGAACACAATTCCAATACAGCAGAAGACTTGGACAATCCCTTGGAGTGTGCTGAAATGAGATTTGACCTATATATCAAGCTTTTCATGGTTTTGATATTTTTCATTTCCACGTGTCAACAAATACCTGACTTGATATTAAAGCCAGTTAAATCAATATTTCTTGCTGTAGTCAAGGTACAGCATCATACATCCAAGGGCAACATATCCCCAATAGCCGTTTTCTGTTGAGTACATGTATTTTATCATAAACCTAACTGATTAAACTACCTTCGGATGAATAGGATAAAAATATCAACATAGCTTCCATAAAAAAAGGAAAACTAGAGAATCTATAATCATGTTCCTTACCCCTCATTTAAGCAATCCCATGATATATTTTCTCACTTTAATCATAAGGAATGCCAACGTAGAAAAGATCTTGATTACGATAGCTGTGGTTTCTTTCTCTGACCTCAGATGGGCGCTTTTAACCCTTCTCTGAACTCAGGTCCCAACTAGAGGGTTTCTCAGCTCATACAGGTACACACAGCAGCAGGTACAGGTGAGCCCTAGAGTCTCTGGCTATAGGAATCCAATAATTGTAGCGGAAAGCTCATTTCTACTTATTCTTTTCCCACTTTTAACTGTTCGAAGATGTCTAAAAGTTACCTGTTGTAAATTCACAATATTGAGAACTAGGTCATGAGAAAGGAAGGGGTTGTTGCAGTGTGGCCATATCTCCTGTCTTTGGACTCTGCGCGTCTTGCAGAGCTCCCAGCAGTGCCATGCTGGGACAGAGCATCCGGAGGTTAATGACCTCCATAGGAGCCACCATGAGGAAGGCCCGGGGAAGAATCTGCCATTTTCAGTGGAAAGCAAGTGGTGGTTACTCATTATGATGAGTTTGTGCTTTAGATCTGGATTTGCTGCACCTTTATAGTGAGACACCAACTACTTAAGAAATAAAGATGTTTTAATTCATCCATTTAATAGATATAAAGAACATTTTAAGAGATGCAGTCACAATCTCTGAAAAATGGATTAAACTCTTAAACAGATAGCAAAAAAAGAAAGGAAAAGCATTGGGTTGGGACCAGCAGTTAGTGTAATGGCTATGTCGCTGAACTCCCATGTACTTGACCACGGTTCGAGTCCCGAACCCAGTGGCTTAAACTCATGCTGGGTGCGTGTGTGTGCGTGCCCAAGATCCCGAGAGGAGAATGGAGGAGAAGGGATTGCGGTGTGGCCAGAACCCCTGGGGGTGATTTCTTGTTTTCTGTCTCTCTGTCTCTCTCTGTCTTTCTGGCGAGCGCTCGCACCCTATAGCAAAATCCTCTCAAAAAGAAAAAAAGAAAGAAAAGTAAAAGAAAACCATTGGGTTAATTCACAAGTCATCTCCCTTGGGGAGGAGCTGATTTACTATTTAAAATATTTTCAAGTGGGGACCAGCAGATTGAGTAGTGGTTACGTTGCTGGACTCCCATGTAGTCGAATGCAGTTCAAATCCTGGATCCGGCGGCTTAAAACTCAAGCTGGGGGCGTGTGCATGTGTGCCCAAATTCCCAAGAGGAGAATGGAGGAGAAGGGATTGCTGCATGGCCATTCCCCTGGGGGATTAACTTTCATTTCTGTTTCTCTTTCTCTCTCTGTCACTCCAGTGAGCACACATGCCCTATACCAGAAAATCTCTCTTAAATAATAAAAAAAAAAAGTAAAATAAGATATTTTCAAGTGAAGGATGGAAATATTTATAAAATTCAAGTGGACTTCAAAAACTTTGAGGAAGATGTAATTAAATTATGAGCTTATTTTGATGCACCGTATTTTCAAACCCATGCTTTGCTTTTTTTATAATACACACTTTGTGTGAACTTTTGGAAGACCCTTTGTATGTGTAAAAATATACTGCCCCGGGATTAACCTTGCCAGATCCTTCTAATTCTTTGCATATTCTTTATTCAATAATAATGGTACAGGCTTTTCCTCTGCCCTGGAAACCCCCGTGCCTGGCTTGGAGTCACTGCCAGGACATATTCTTCTGATGTGAGGGAGGGGAATTTTGGCTTTTATAGGTGGTTCCTTTGAACACAACAATGACCTTTATCTAAACAGGCATTTAGATCTATTGTGTTGTTCTAAAATAGAAGTAAAACTGGTATAGTATTTAATGCGTATTTTAGCATTTACTAAAAAGGCGCAAAGAAAAAGACAGTAAGTTCGAACAATACTTCAACATTGTAGAAAGCTATACAGATTTTTTATTATTAAAGTAATTGTGCTGCTGGATGGGAGAAGTAAAGAGAATGAGAAATTAAGAACTTTGACACTGGGTAGTACCCACGTAAGCTCCTTGAAGTCTTTCCTGATCTTCCCTCCCTGCACCACCTCCCCAGTTCTGGTTCTGTAGGTGAGGGCTCAGAAACTGGTCCTGGGTCTGGCTCCAAGAGATAAATCCCAGCCCTCGGCTGCATTTGCTCCCTTTCCCTGGGCTGCTATGGGCTAACCTCCCTGTCTCGTAGTGCCTCCCAGACAGACATGGTGGGTGGCCCTTTTTCTCAGTCTTTTAGGAGGACAGGATTTGTTTATTGGCCACTTTTGCTTGAGCTATACTGTAGGACTCTTATGAAAGTGTTTTAGGCAATTGATTGAAGTGTCTCCAAGGAATTTCCCTGAGATGGGAGTGTGTGAGCTAAGTGCTAAATGTTTAGACAAGACTCTGTGACCACGTAACGGTGGGCAGCCAACCTAGGGCCTACTGGTCCCAGGACTCTCTGAGCAAGCAAGCTGGTAAGCCTGCTTGCTATTCTCATTTTTAATCAATTTCTAAGTTGTATTTTTCCTTCTACATAAGAGCCTGTTCTGGATTTCCCTCCTTTCAAGGCACCCGCTCATTCAACTCGTTTCTTCAACTACTTCTCAAGTGTTTACTCTGCACTGGGCACGGTGAGAGGAACAAAGGAATCAGGCTTAAAAAGGAAGAAAGACGGATGTTTTAGTTAGAAAGCGAGATGCACCTCCAGAGTTGAGAGAAGGGAAAGGCTAAGTATGTAATGGTTGTATTTTCTGCCGTACTTTCTGCAATAAATTGTACTACCTAAAGATCTATACCCATATTCATTTATTATGTAGCAAATCCCATGAAAATGAAAATCCTGTTATCAGTGATCTGGGCAAGCATCAGTGGAACACAATTCCAATACAGCAGAAGACTTGGACAATCCCTTGGAGTGTGCTGAAATGAGATTTGACCTATATATCAAGCTTTTCATGGTTTTGATATTTTTCATTTCCACGTGTCAACAAATACCTGACTTGATATTAAAGCCAGTTAAATCAATATTTCTTGCTGTAGTCAAGGTACAGCATCATACATCCAAGGGCAACATATCCCCAATAGCCGTTTTCTGTTGAGTACATGTATTTTATCATAAACCTAACTGATTAAACTACCTTCGGATGAATAGGATAAAAATATCAACATAGCTTCCATAAAAAAAGGAAAACTAGAGAATCTATAATCATGTTCCTTACCCCTCATTTAAGCAATCCCATGATATATTTTCTCACTTTAATCATAAGGAATGCCAACGTAGAAAAGATCTTGATTACGATAGCTGTGGTTTCTTTCTCTGACCTCAGATGGGCGCTTTTAACCCTTCTCTGAACTCAGGTCCCAACTAGAGGGTTTCTCAGCTCATACAGGTACACACAGCAGCAGGTACAGGTGAGCCCTAGAGTCTCTGGCTATAGGAATCCAATAATTGTAGCGGAAAGCTCATTTCTACTTATTCTTTTCCCACTTTTAACTGTTCGAAGATGTCTAAAAGTTACCTGTTGTAAATTCACAATATTGAGAACTAGGTCATGAGAAAGGAAGGGGTTGTTGCAGTGTGGCCATATCTCCTGTCTTTGGACTCTGCGCGTCTTGCAGAGCTCCCAGCAGTGCCATGCTGGGACAGAGCATCCGGAGGTTAATGACCTCCATAGGAGCCACCATGAGGAAGGCCCGGGGAAGAATCTGCCATTTTCAGTGGAAAGCAAGTGGTGGTTACTCATTATGATGAGTTTGTGCTTTAGATCTGGATTTGCTGCACCTTTATAGTGAGACACCAACTACTTAAGAAATAAAGATGTTTTAATTCATCCATTTAATAGATATAAAGAACATTTTAAGAGATGCAGTCACAATCTCTGAAAAATGGATTAAACTCTTAAACAGATAGCATACTAGTTAAGTTTGTAAATAAACTTATGACCTGAGTTCAATGCTTAATACCTCTTTTCTGAAATAAAGACATGATTAATTGAATATGTCCTTTATTTTTGGGGTAACATTACCAAATTAGTTTCTTTATGAGGAATTGTGTGTGATTTATCTTGTTTTTACGGTCACAAATTCCAAGAATTTATTTTTGATTCCTATGTCAGGACCTTGTTGGCCATGTATGTTATAAAAGAGAAATGCAAATTTGAAAAAATAAATTTATAGTATTTCCATGAACAAATGGTTGGAAGCATCAGTTTATAAATACCAGCAGATCCATGTACTGTTTGTTATCAGAAAAGCCTAACTCATCTTCCCTGTGCTCTCTGCTTAGGTCAGCGAATACTGTACTAAGCTGTTTTTGTTTGTTTGTGTGTGTGTTTGTTTTTAGAGAGATTTTTGCCATAGGGTGTATGTGCTCGCTGGAAATAGACAGAGAGAGATAGAAAGCAAGAAATCACCCCCCAGGGGGGGATGGCCGTGCTGCAGTCCCTTCTCTTCCATTCTCCTCTCGGGATTTTGGGCATGCACGCACAAGCGCCTGGTATGAGTTTTAAGTTGCTAGATCCCGGGACTCGAACCATGGTTGACCACGTGGGAGTCCAGCAACATAACCATTACACCATCTGCTGCTTCCTGCACTAGGTTGTTTTCTATACTATATTGTGAGATTGAACAAACCTTTTTTTTTCCAAATTGGTAAAGTAAAGCATACTCATAGAAAGTTTGGAAAACAGAGAAAATTATAAAGAAGAAAAAAATTGCCTATAATCATTTACACCGGAGATAATCACTATTAGAATTTCCACTTTTTTCTTTCCAAGCTAAGAAAGCTATTCTTTATGTATCCAAATGAGTAGTGTTCTTCAAAGTTGTCATCTTTGAAGTTTATGCATATACCTCAACCGTGTTGCCACTGCTTAAAACATTTTTGGAATCCCTTTCAGAGACAGTTTTGGGACTAAATCATCTATAGACTACCATGTGCAGGTGCTTAGGTAGAGACATAACAAAGATAGCCATCTATTAGCTGAATACCTGTCAAAATAATGCATAACATGTTTGAGCAGATTGTGCCTTCTGAAATCATATCTTGCAAATATTTAACCAGCATGTAAAAATCACCATCATCTCCTCTAAGAAACATAAATATCTTGTGCTGACGTCTAGTATGCTGGGGATGGAATTTACTAAAATGCTGTTTTTTCCCATGTCAACGATTGATGGATATTTTGGGGTGTGTTCAAAAGTCTCTATTAAAAATTAAATCTGTAAGTGTTTACTATCTCATTTGACAACTCATATTATTTATTCCTTTGTCAACATAGCAATGTTTTCCATTGGTGGTGCATAAAGGAAATCAGAAATTGTTTTGGTCAAAAGTTTGAAAAACATTTTTAAAAAATCAATTTATTTTTAACCAAAGTAATAGGCTCACTGAATTATCTCCCTCCAAGGAATTTTCATAAAAGCAAATGTATCTAAATGTAATAAAGTCATCTTTAAATAAAGTCAGTAGCATTTTGCAAAACAGTGAATGTTTTTTTGCAGAGGCAGGTGTGTGCACACACAGAAGGAGAGGAAAAATTACTATCAGAATTGGCCATTAGGGGTGGACAGTGCACAGCAGCAACGGTGCTCTGAAGGCTGACTCGCAGGGGAAGGTTCCAGGTTCATTTTTGGACACCTTCCTGAACACACTGGGCATGTGTGTGACCATGACCTGGGGCCAAATGAAGCTGGAGTTAGATTGTGGCATGAAAGACCTCGTTGGGGTTGCCTTTCTCTCTGTCTTTCTCTCTGTCTCATGGAGAAAGAAACTTTAATTGTTTTAGTGGCCATCAGTGTGCTTACCAAAGTCAAGATCATCAAGTAGTTAAGTATCAGCTTGGTTCTCATCTCTTCAGTTTGTTGCATACAGCACTATGACTAGAAAACAAACCTAACTTCCAGCCTGAACATCTCACTGGTGGTCTGGTTTCTGCATGATTATTCACAGACCTTCTTATCCGTCCCATCAGCTGAGCATGGCATCCCACTCATCTCGGCCTGGCGGGTACCTACAACACTGAGACCCTAGATTTCTGAATGGTTGCAGAATTCTTTGGGACTACTCCCAGGGTTCAGATTGGGACAGACTGGGTTTGTGCAGTTGTCTTTAGAGCTACATTCTGTCCTGTCCTTTAATTGTAAGATTTCATATGAGTTCATCAGGCTTATAGAGCTAGCTACAAAGTATAGGCTGTGTCCGGTGTTATCCCTGGCACCATTCACAGTGCTTGACAATACGTTCAATGTCTGTTAGATAAATGAAGGGTTATAATATAGGCTTTCCAAAGTGGACCGCTGGGAGAAGAAGACTGATTCAAAGAAATTCAGAGTTGTAGATTAGAATCTCGTGCTTAAGAGCCTCTGGATCAATCTTCTCATTTAAAGATGAAATCTAGAGAGATCATCTGACTTGGAAAAGTCCCCGAGAGAATTGGTTTCCAAACCTAGCACAGCATCCCATTCCTGAGGCCCTGTTCCCATTCTTCCCAGTGCCTCCCTCACTGCTGTCCTATTGATTCACGGAGGTCATCTTCTGACTCTGTGGGATCAGTAACTAGACCACATGAATCCCATTTCAGTGCTCAACAGAGTACTGGGGACCAGAAGTTGGTGTAATGGCTATGTCGCTGGATTCCTACGTAGGCAACTGCGGTTCTAGTCCCAGACCCGGTGGCTTAACCTCAAGCCGGCACATGTGTGTGCGTGCCCAAGATCCCAAGAGGAGAATGGAGGAAAAGGGATTGTGGTGTGGCCATCCCCTCAGGGAGGTGATTTCTCGCTTTCTGTCTCTCTCTCTCTCTCTGTCTTTCTGGTGAGCACATGCACTCTATAGCAAAAACCTCCCTCCCCAAAAGAAAGTGTTATGTATCATCCAGTCAGCATCTTTGTGAAGAAGGTACTGTCATCCCCATTTTACAGTTGTGTAAACTGAGACACTGAAATGCTTCTCAACCAACCCAAGGATACATAGCTGTTAAATTGTGGGTGAGGTCTGGTTCCCTCTGTACCTGGTTCCAGATCCTGCACTTGGGTGTAGTTGTGATGAGGAATGGATGGCATGGCTGCTGATATGAGACCTGACTGACCTCCCAAATTTCCGTTTTTTCTAGAACAGTCCAGGACCCAGGTTGCTTTCAGGAACATCTCTGTGGATACCCAGGTAAGTAGAGGTGGTGCTTCCCTTCTCCATGACCTCTTTCTTCCTGCATAGACAGTAGTCCCTGCACCTGCAGCTGGCTCCTGGTGACTCTGTCACAACCTATAGAGGCCTCAACCATATCTTGGGGTCTTATGCCTGCATGCAAAACACTTTGAAGTGCCAAAAAAAGAGGGATATATCTTTTTATAGGCATGTTTCTGATTTAGAAAACAACTATGGTTAAGAGTGGCAGGCTCTGGAGCCAGACTGCCTGACTTTCCCTCCTTGTAATGATATAGCCATTTTTGCTGCTGTTGTCATTGTTCCTAGTGAACAATGTGCTTCTGTGAACCTAGAAGTCTAACTTGGAGTCAGCAGTGCACAATCAGCATTGAATGAAGTAGAAGAACCTGGTCTTCTGATCCAGACTGCCTGGTTTGGCCTCCTATTATTTCTGCCTAGTAACTGCAGTTTTCAGAGGTCACATCCCTCTGAGCCACAGTTTCTTCTTCTCTAAGGTGGAGATAATTATACCCATCTTGCTGAGTTAATGGATGTTTCAAGCTCATTGTATATAAAGTAAACTTACAAGATGTTGGCATTCTATAGTGGTAATGATTATTGTTACCAGTTACGGATATTCGAATGGGTTTGTCAGAAGTTTTTGCTGGACAGCGTGCTGTTGTTTTAGATTCATGCTTTTTGCAAAGTATTTTTATTTCCCGTCCCTCCCCAAACAGTCTTGTTGGAGTTAATTTGCTCAACAAGCCACATATTCCTTGTGAAAAGGTCATCCTTGGTCCAGACCCTGTCAGATGATCACAACTTTGAATTCAGGTAGTCCAAATTAATGAGGTTTTATCGCCTTCTGGGTATTTCCATTAACATTTTATCTAAACTTTATTGTTTTTCTGTAAGTCTGTAACTTTAGTAGTAAGGTGACTAACTTTTTGAAAAGAATCATCATTAACATTGGTGGGAGTTGGTTGTTGTCCATGAATAGAATAGAATATTGTACTTCTCATACCTGAATTACCATGAAAACACTTTGTTTTTAGTTGTTCAATGAAAATTGTTATGGAAACAACTGGTTTGTTTCCTGTCTCCGTACACGTGGATGCACACTGATGGCCACACAGGCACACACACACACACACACACACACACACACACACACACTCACAGTGCATAGTTTTTCTTTTGGTTGGGCAACTAAAGAGTTACAATGTAGATTCTGGCAGCCTTCTCTCCATCAGACAAGCAAGGGCACAATCAATTCCTGTTTTCTTGGAACGTATACCAAATAATCAGAAACTCTGATTATTCTGCTGGAAGGCAACAGCTTGATGGAAAGATGTACCAATTGAAAACAATTCTGATCATATTTTTGTCAGGAGGATGAGATGCCTCCAGCTGTCTGTCACTAATCATATTAGAGGTGGAAAGCGGGAATGTTTGGGCCTCCAAAAGATTACTCTAATCGCATGTTGGAACACTCCTTTTACTGGCTGCTTATCCTAGAACAGTGACATTAGACATCCCTTCCGTAACGGGTCTTGCCGGTTGGTAGTAGCCTAAAACATATGCCACATGAGCACACTGAAGGAATTTCCTAATTACAGCTCAAAGGCTCTCCTTTTATCTCTGTATGCGTTGACTGCAGACATCACTGATTGAAGTGATTTCTCCCTTCCACATAATCCTATTGCCAGCAGTTACAATAGACTAGGAAGATGGTAAAGGCAACCCACAATAACTGAAGAGGTGTCCGAATTCAATTAGGAAGAAGCCTGTCCCATGTGGACGCATAAGCCATAGAAATCCATTTTAATTGTGAACTGCGGTACTTATCTGGTCATGTTTATTTTGGATGCAAGTGCCAAAGCTGGATTTAGACCAGAACTCTAGATCTCGTAGCCCTAATGACTAATTTGGGTATCCATTGAATCCCTTAATTCATTTCTTAATTAGTTCGCCCAAAATTAAAGAGTTGCTTGGTTACAGTCATTTTCACAAATTTTTCATAAATCAGAACAAATGTGTGTAGCTTCCCCCCCATTGTTTGCAAATTTTCCTCTGAACCTTAAGGAGCTATTCTTGTTGTTATCAAAGTAATAAAAACAATGCCAACACTAACATTTTGCAAGGAAGTAGAGTGGGATTTAGATTAAGACTTTAGGAGGCGTAGTTTTGAATCCCCTCTCAGCTCCTGGGACACTGGTCAAGTTACTTCCTCTCTCTGTCCCTAAGTTTCTTCTTGTAGAATGGAAAAAGTAACCATACCAATTTTGTCAGGTTCTGAGAATAAAACAGACGAATGTATGTAGAGTATTGCATATGTGAGTTTATATGTGGAAAGTGCCTGGCACGGTAACAAATGTTAAGTATGTTTGTTATCACTAAGACACTAGCAGACCGATAAGCAGATTTTGCTGGTGCTACCTACTGTTATCTATGTCCTGTTTCTGCACTCTATTTGGAGAACACTCACGATAGCAATGTAAACATGGGTGACTCTAAATTTGGAGTTAATCTCTATTATTTGTACTTATACTCCCTAGTTTGGCTACAGAATTAACATTTTTGGCTTCCCAGGACAGATCAGTGTTAACACACAATCCTTTTGGTGCAAGACTGCTTTAAAATTTGAATATTTTTTCTCTCAGTATACACAATATTGGTCCTCTTAAAAAGGAAACATGTAATTAGTATATGTTAAAAATAATGCATGGGGGGCAGCAGGTGGCGTAGTGGTTATGTTGCTGGACTCCCCCACGACTGACTACGGTTTGAGTCCTGGACCTGGTCGCTTGAAAAATCAAACCAAGAGTGTGCATCCAAGATCTTGGAAGGAGAATTGAGGAGAAGTGATTGTGGCATGGCCATTGTCCCTGGGGAGGCCGGGGGAGTGATTTCTCACTTTCCCTCCCACTGTCTCAGTCTCTGTCTCTCTCTCCCTCCTGTCCCCACTCCCCACAGGCACACACTTAAGGCAAAAACCTTTTTTAAAAAGTGTGTGTGTAGGGACCAGCAGTTAGCGTAATGACTATGTCACTGAACTCCCATGTAGTCAACCATCGTTCAAGTCCCAGACCTGGTGGCTTAAACTCAACGTTGGGCACGTGTGCGTATGTGCTCAATATCCTGAGAGGAGAATGGAGGAGAAGGGATTGCAGTGTGGCCATCCCCCCTGGGGGGGGGTTTCTCGCTATCTCTCTGTCTGCCTCTGTCTGTATGGCAAGTGCACGCGCCCTATAGCAAAAACCTCTCAAAAAAAAAAAAGTGTGTGTGTGTGTGTATGAATAAAAGAGAGAGAGAGAGATTTGAGAGAATCAACTTCAATACATTTATTAGAAATTTCCAAATTGGGCCAACTGCTAGTGTGGTGGTTAAGATAGTTGGATACCATATGGCCAACCACATGGGTAGGGTCCTGGACCCAGTAGCTTGAAAAACATACCAGGTGTGTGTACATCAATGTCTCAAATCCCAAAATGGAGGGAAAAGGATTGCTGTGTAACTAATTTCTGTTTTTCCTCTTTCTCTCTCTGTTTCTGGTGAGTGCATACACCCTCTGGTGAAACTACAAAAAAGTTTTAACCTAATTTTTAACAGAGTAAAATACATTTAATATAATAGTTTAGATTTGGTGAATATGAGTAAAAGTTTATGGAAAGATCTAGAAATTTAATGAATTTTCCTCATGGCTGCATAAGAATTAGTTAACATTAAAATTGATTGCCAAGAGATGCAATGAAATTACTTTCCTTAAGTTCTTTTTAAAGCTGAGTTTAGCTCCTCTCTCCCTCTCTCTCTCTCTCTCTCATGTGTGTGTTTTAATATATGTAAGTAGGTATCTATTTCTATGTGTAAAATGTTCTCTATCAGTAGAATGGATGAATAAATTGTAGTATAATCATGTTGAAATATTATACAGCAATGAGGAAAATGAACTAGAGCTATACAGAATAATATGCATGTATCCTGCAGACATACTGCTGAGAGAAAGAAATACAGAAGGACACTTAGTAATCCTAATCCATTTATGTAAGGTATAAAAACAGACAAAACTAAACTCTGTTGCTAAGATGTGTATAAACAGGAAACTTACCAGTGTAACAACCAGGTATCTGAATAGTGGTTACCTCTAAGAGAAGGAGGGGAAAGAACCTGGAAGGCTTCTGGGGGTATGTGGGTACTCTGCAATATTCCGTGTTTTAGACTGGGTTAGTAATGACATACGAATAGCATACAGCCAAATGCAATTTTTTTTTTTTAAATCTACTTTTCTGTTTCTTGACTGTTGTCCATGATTTTGAAAGCTTAAAAGAAAAACAGATGAAATAACTGACTTTTGGCCTGGCTTGGTTTGTCCCTGTCTTACATAGCTGTAGGCCTAGTGATTCCTATGGTTGTGACTGGTGCTTGAAAGTAAACTGCTTCCTAGGGCCCAGCCATTAGACTGGGTTAGTAATGACATACGAATAGCATACAGCCAAATGCAATTTTTTTTTTTAAATCTACTTTTCTGTTTCTTGACTGTTGTCCATGATTTTGAAAGCTTAAAAGAAAAACAGATGAAATAACTGACTTTTGGCCTGGCTTGGTTTGTCCCTGTCTTACATAGCTGTAGGCCTAGTGATTCCTATGGTTGTGACTGGTGCTTGAAAGTAAACTGCTTCCTAGGGCCCAGCCACAGGCACGGCAGTAACGCAGTGTTCTACTATGGTGAAGCCATAGGGGAGGCTGGGATTCGGTTCACCAGGTGCACATGTATACCCATGATTTTTATTGGCTGAAAGACTTGTGGTAAGGAGGGGAGGGATCTCGGCATGAGATCTCAACATGTTGAGGGTGCTTGTTTTTTTTCTCTCTGTCTCCCTCGTTTTCTGTTTCTCTTTCATGGGAGAAAGAAAAAAAATGAACTTTGAGGGGGGGATAAAAAAGTAAACTGCTGATTCACTGCATGGCCAGCCATTTACCAAAGTAGGGTATGCCCTTGAGGACATTCCTTTGGCTGGGAAAAGAAATTGATTAGAACTTGCATTTGCATTCATTGTTATCCTTATGCGACATTTTAACTGATGGTGACTGTTTTGACATCGTAATCCAGTCCCTGAGTCCTGTGGGTGGTCAGGTTATCCCTGGAAAGGAGGAGAGGTCTCCTGAGGAAAGAATGGCTCAGCTTGAGGGATTCTCACTGAGTTTCCCACTGCTTCATCTGACTTGATTTTCTTGTGAGATACCTTGTACCTGGTTAACTGGATTTGTAACTTTTTTTCAACTGTAACAAGCACAAACTGCAAAATTAAAAGATTCTGCCAAGACGTACCACAAATGGGAGATAATTTTAGTATTGCAACAGAAAAATAACAAAACTTTTCATGAACTCTCTCATCCTGGTTATGAGGTAGTGGCAGTGACCATTGAATCAGATCCGGCAAGAAGCTGTCACCAATAAGCTAAATTATCTGGAAGATATATGGATTTGCATCCACCATGGTTAATCATGAACCTTTCCCTTTGTGCTTTTCCCTTCAGATACCACGATTAACATTATTTCTGTCCTGCTGCTTTTCTATTTTTGTTCATGTTTTATAAGATATGTAACATGTTAGTAGAATAATACATGTATATGGGTTGTAAACAACCAAACGTATTTTGGGGATACGTACTCAAAATATGTGTGATGAAAAGACCTCGGATATCACTGTCATGTACTTCAAAGGCTACTTATTGCTAATAGTTAAGATGTTTAGAACAGTCTGCATACCACAGTCAAGGCATCATACCATGAAAGGATCTTAATTTTTTTTCTCTTGTGAACCTATTGGAGTATATTTGAATGTATCATAGCCATTCCTGAGCAGATGGATACAGCTGTTCCTCACACCGAATGTCTATCTGATATACAGCAGTTGTCCTGCCAGGGCTCATGCAATTACTTGTAATATTTCAAGAATGGAAATAATGAAAATGTTCACATGTCTGAAAAATCAATGACTATCTTGCAAAACAGGTTAAACCTGGCTTTCAAATATTGCTCCTGACGAGTTCAAATAGTCAGTGTATTTGGTTTATTCATTAAAAAGCTATAAAGAGCGCCAATTATTTTTGTTTGTTTCTGAAGCACATATACATATGAAATAACCAAATTCTATATTGTTCATCATTTCTGTAAAAAGAATATTTCTTCCTTAGAGAAAACGTATTGCTGAGGAAATAGATATGGTAGTAGCGATCATTATTTACTTAGCCTCCATCTTCCAAAGTGCTGAGTTATAATGTAATCTCCAGTTCATGCTTTTTCACCAACTCTCGATGCTTTGTCAACCCAGTGCCTCACACTGGTCCCGAGGATGATTTATTATTCCTCAGATTTTAAATGCTGACCTGTGAGATGTTAAACTTCTATCTGCAGCTGTTATCCGAAGGTTTGCAGGTGTCTTGAGTAAAGCTTTGAAAGAACAGCATTAGCAATAAATCACAGCATCCATAATTTCTCAGTAAAGTAATGGGAAGGATTTTGTATTCTAGGTCCTCTAAGCTTTGGTATTTGGAAGTTGCTTATGTGGGAAATGAAAATAAAGGGGTAAAACATTCGCAGACTTTAACCCTTGAACTTTGGGCCAGCTGTAGTCAACAGCAAAAGCATCGTGGTAGCTTTGTTCTTCTAACCCTGAAATTTCTTGGCTGTGGGAACTGTCAGAGTGCCAAGTATGGGCCTAATTGCATTCCTTGGTACTGAGAAAAAATTCTCAAAGGAATTTTCCTTTTCTTTCAAGGGGGTACCTGAGCATTAACCTTTTTCGGATAGCAAAACTGTTTATAAGACTTCTGCAAAACCTTCTGAAAAGAGTTTGAAGAGGGCTCTGGCAGCACTTAAGAGGCACGTATGGCTTACCCAGAACAGTAAAGAGTTAGGGAGATGAAATAAACAAGTAGGAGAGATGTGGCTTTGTTCTCTAAAAGCTTGCTTTCTGATTAACAAGCCAATGGCCTGTTTTCTTCTTTCTTTGTGGTCAACTCAGATTTAGTAAGATAGTACATGATACACTCAGCTAGATCCACAATAGACCACGTACTGTGTGAGTGTAAGTTCTAGTTTGTTCATTGGTATTCCCAGAGCTACACTCATTGCTTAGTATGTAAGAGATGTTCAATTAGTATTATTTAATCAACAAATAAATAGAAGTAGATCTTTCTGTGATCTATATATTGGTTGTTAATTTATTGGGCCAGATATACTCTGAACCAGATTAACTCCAGTCAAGGAATCAGCAGCTCATTTTAGTAGATTGCTCTCTTTGAATACATGGAGTGTATGTTCTAGTTGGGAAACCAGACAATGAAGAGAAAGTAACTGAGTAAATAAAAACAATGGTGATAGCTATTACTATAGTATACTATACTGTACCATAGCATATAGTGTAACTATGGTTACTATTATTACTATAATAAGGGCCACAAAGGACCTAAACACAGTAAGCGTTATGATGTAAACTAAGGCTTAGAGAACAAAACCTGGAACAACGAAAACCCAGGGGTATAAAAGGAAGGTTTAATTTACTCCAGAAGTTAGCATATCCAATGAAAAGGTTCATTTTATCACAACTTTTCTTAATGCAATTGAGTTTGCAGAATTTTTACTGTATCAACAATATTAATTTCTACTTTTTAAAAGAATTATTTTATCTAAATTTATTTATTTATTTATTATTTATTTATTTTAATTTGACCAGAAAGGGGAGGGGGTGACGGGGCGTAGGAGAGTGAGAAAGCAAGCCTCCGGGTTTGGAATGTGAACCGTGGTCGGCCATGTGGCAGTCAAGTGCCCTTAACCCCGATGCCACCTGCCAGTCCTCGGTTTCTACCTTATAGAACCTTGTTTTTAATACATCAGTCAGTTGATTAGTGCCCAGTGCCTTGGCCAAAGGATATCTCTCCTCATCACTTCACTTCATTTCTTCTCTAAGTTGCATCTTCTTTCCCAAAGTCAGAGCTGTCTCCCTAGTGTGTATAGTCAGTCACATAGGAAACCAAATGACCGAAACAGGATGGCGCAGTAGAAATTTATCATCTAAGCGGAAAGAAGGAAGGACAGAGAACCTCAAAGCAGGTTCTCTGCAGACTGTGGGTCAGAAGTGTTATCTTTGTATCTCAAGGACAGAACGTCTATTAATAAAGATTTAGGTACAAAGTACACACCGTCCTCCAGGCATGCTGAACTATGTCGGCCAGAAAACTGTTCTTTAGGGTTTACAATTTCCCCTTTTTCCCTAAATTAAAAAATGCTAATGTGAACTGTTGACATTCACCAACACATGTTATTATCGTATATAGGGCAGGGAGTAAATAAGACACTTGCCTAATGAAGTAACAGTTCATTTTAACTCAGCACGTTAGAAGTAATTTTAGCTCTTTTCCATGCTTCTTTATGGAAATAGGCCACGATTGTTTTTTATCCTATTTTTTTATAACCTTATAGCTTTCTGTTTATGCTTTTAAGAGCTGTTTTTAAAGACTCTCAAGGGATATCCTTCAATACCTTTCTTTATAGAATAATTATTCATCTATACTACCCTCTTAGAAGGCTGGAGGTTTTGGAAATATAGAACCTTCTTAATGAGATGTGTTTAATAGTCTATGCAGAGTATCACAGTGTTTACACCAGGTTTAGTTAACATAAATTATTTTCAATTAGTCATTCTAGAAAAGAAGTAGATATTTTAGAGTAGATTCAGTGCCTAAAGCCCAGCATTTACTTCTTATGTATAATCTTCATAAATAAAGTTCTGTGAATAGTATTTATAAATTAAAAAGACATGTTTGTAAGCATACAATGTCAGTTCTTAGGGACTTTAGAAATAATGTGAAGAATGTGTTGTCGGAGTATCATGTGGAATTGAGGCCAGCAGGTGGCGTGGCAGGTTAAGGAGCTGGATTTTCACATGGTTGACAATCTGAGTCCTAGACCCAGTGGCCTGAAAATCACTGGGTGCATGTGCTTGCATACCCCAAATTCCTAGAGAATAATGGAAAAGGGATTGCAGTGTGCCATCCCCCATTAGTGGGTGATTTCTCACTTTCCCTCCCTCTCCGTCTCTCTCTCTGGCGAGTGCACACACTAAATGGCGACCCCTTCCCAAAAAATAAGGTCCCTCATGGCTGTCTCCCAAGTCCCTCACCTGCACTAGAAAAGGACTACTAAATCGCTGATTCCCGGTCTTACGTTCTTGGTCTCTGTACGGTCTTCTGATATATGCTGTATTTCCAGAACTTCCTGCTGTGACACTCTACTGTTGCTGTTTTGGTATCATCTTGAGACTGGAACTTGTTTTGCTTTTTTTTGTTTTCAAGTTTATTCTTTTCTTTCATGAGAGAAAGACAGAGAGAAGCAGAGTGGCAGGCACCCCAATAAGGTGTTTGGAGTCTGATCCACTCCCAGTCTTGGGCAGGTACATGTGTGCTCAGTGAGATCCTGGGACAAGAACCCAGGACCCTCCCTTTGTGGATCCAGATGCCGTACCACTGTGCGTATGACTGCTGGTCCTGTTTTGTGGTTATTCCAGCCACCTGCAGTTTTTTTCTACCAACCTTATGTCTTGGCCGGTTTCTCTCTTATTCCCTGTATCCCCACAACTCCACAGTATCTTCATTTCGGCCTCTTATATTTTTCCCTCCCTATTACTACTAGAAACAAAAACCAAGAAAATAGGTTCTGGTAAGATTCCTCTGCTGATTTTCCACCACCCTCTTTCCTGGGTGAGGTTGCTCCTTTCCACCTTCCTCTGAGTTGCCAGCTGCATCTTTGTTCTCCACTCTTCTGAGAAAGCTCACATGGAGTGGGTATGGGGGTGGGGGGGAGGCACAGCCCTTTCTCTGCTGAGTGCTCCTCCAGAGAAGTGTTGCATTGTCTGGATCAAGGACCAGGCCATGGGAAACAGACTCCCTGACAGTCACCATGGGTTAGGCAAATATTACTTCCATTTACCCTGACCTTTCATTGTGCTCTAAAATGACTGAAAATACTTAAGTCGTGTGTAGTATTTTTCTGGAAACAAAAATAAATGATGTGCTTTTAAGAAGCCATACTTGAACTTTTGCCCTTGCTCTTCCTTTTTGGATCTTTCTGTCCAATTCAAGATTTCTTTTTATCACGAGTTTTCCTTTTGAGAAACAGTCAGCTAATTTTTCTACTGATAAAAATGTGAATGTAATTGTTAAGGATACTTCATATGGCTTTAAAATGCTTAGCTCTGGAAATTGAGTCTTGCTAACATTTCTTAAGTGCTTACTGTGTGCTCTTATGTGTCACTGGCAGACTGACTTAGTTCTCTAACTGATTTAATGCATTAACGCCATGAGTCCAGGTTGTAGTGTTTTATGGAGGTAGACAGGATGGCATAGTGGAGTTAAGTAACTTGCCCAAGGTCACACAGTTAAAATCTGGCATTTAAACCTAGGCAGTCTGATTTCAGCACCCATGTTCTTAACCAGGGAACAAAACCACCTAAATGACTCGAGTGTTTCTGGTAACATCCGGGAGCCTAAGTTTCCTCATCTCTGAAATGGGCCTAGAAACACCTACCTTACTAAATTGTAAGGATCAAATAAAATCATTTGAAAGGGCTCAATAAATCGCAAAGTGCTTAAAGTTTAAGTCTGGGCCAAATAGGGTCATGGTGTTTTCTATTAATTAAGTGATTTTTTTTTTAATTTTTGAGAGGTTTTTGCTGTAGGGCGCATGCACTCACCAGAAAGGCAGAGAGACAGAAAGCGAGAAATCACCCTCTGGAGGGGATGGCCATGCTGCAATCCCTTCTCCTCCATTCTCCTCTCTGGACCTTGGGCACACATGCACACGCACCCGGCGTGAGTTTAAGCTACCAGGCCCAGGACTCGAACCGCAGTCAGCTACGTGGGAGTTCAGCAACATAGCCATTATGCCAACTGCTGGCCCCTAATTAAGTGAATTTTATTGGTGAGTTTGGTCATGAGAAACTGTTTTTCTTCACTGCCTTGCAATCACAGAAAATCTTTTTCAGAATGAAAATGGCCCTTCCCCCTTCAGTAAAGACATTGGGAAGTGTTCAGAGCATAGGCAACACTCAACGTTATACTTGTAATAACGCCAAGTAAGTTCATTGTCATTCTTTCCCTTGAGCCCCAATTTCCCAATAATATAGCACTAAACGCACCAAACGTTTTTTTCTATATCATGCAAAATACATTTCTTTCCAAGTTTCCATTCACCACACGCCACGGATTTGTCATTTATTATCCTTCAGGGTGTAACACTAGACCTAGGACCTTGTCTCTTACTGTTGGCATGAAGCCCTGGAACAGGTCACACCTTTGGTCAATGGAAGAGAGGAGGAAAACAAAACCCAAAAACATGCTTCCAAGTAGAGGACAGGAGAGCAGCGCCAGGGCCACAGAGAGGTCTGATGGGCAGTGCTGGGTCTGGAAAGGGGTAAGAGGATCTGGGAAGGAAGAAGAAAACACTGAGAAGGCAAGCCAAACAGGAGCCTGGGGGTTTCCTGTGGCTGTTTGTAGGAGAGAATAGCTCTCCGCCTTTCCCTAGTTGGGGGGCCTGCCTTCCCTGCTCCGAGGATCCTCCATGTTTTGGGGGTACAGTTCTTCACTTCTCATAATGCACAACCCAGTCAGGATGTTGGGGTTTCTTGGTTTCTGTGATTCTTTGGAGCTTTTACGCATCCTAAAAAGCAAGTTCTTATTGGTTTTTTATTCAACTAGTATTTCATACCAGGGTCACCCTGTATAGGAGGGATCTTCCAAGCCGGGTTTATGATCAGAATGAGTATTTTTGTCCTCTTTTCTGGATAAGAACAATGCTCTTGCCATTCATTCTCCAAATATAGCAAGCAGTTATGATAGAAGAATATCCTTATGTTAGAAAAGAAGTTGGCAGTCTCAATGATGTGAACATGTCTGATTCAGAAAACACATTTAAAAGGAAAAGCTGCGGTAGGTCCTTTGTGGGAATCAGGTGGCATATAAATGAATAAATATAAATTTTCAAAGAAAATGTGTGGTCTGATCACACATTCCACTTCCTCTCTTTAGTCTTACAGGTGCTCGTTGCTTTTGAGTTGACTTCAGATGTCATTTTTAGCACTTCATTGCAATGTCAGACTGCACAACGGTTGTGGCATTTAGTTGGGAGCATAGCTTGGATGAAGGTTTTCTAGCCGACAGATGAAATCCGAGCACTGTAATAATGCTGTATGAGAATAACTCTTAAGAAGGTCTTTAAGAATGTTTGTAAGTGGGCCCAGCCTTGGAGAAACAGTCAGTAGCATACTGAACTGCATTCCTGAAAGCCAGATGGCTGACCCAGGGTTCGGATCCCCAGTCTGGTTGACCTAAAACACACCAAGTGTGCACATGTGTGCCCAGAATCCTCACAAGCTAGTGGACTGGGGGAAGAAGATCCAAGTATATGAGACCCTGACAAGGGTGCCTCACATCCTCTCTCTCTCGCTCTCTCTTGGGCACATGCATCCCTATCTATCACAAATAAATAAACTTCTTTTTAAAAAAAAGGAATACAGGGGACCAGCAGTTAGCCTAATGGCTATGTCGCTGGACTCCCATGTAGTCGACCGCAGTTCGCGTCCCGGACCCTGTGGCTTAAAACTCATGCTGGGTTCGTGTGCGTGTGTGCCCAAGATTCCGAGAGGAGAATGGAGAAGGGATTGCGGCATGGCCATCCCCCTGGGGGGTGATTTCTCGCTTTCTGTCTCTCTGTCTCTCTGTCTGTCTGGCAAGCGCACACAC
>NW_006159858.1:2119251-2121819 GCF_000334495.1 Tupaia belangeri chinensis
CCACAAGACAAAACTCCCCAAAAAAATAAAAAAAAAAAAAAAAAAGAAATACAGGGACCAGCAGATAGCATAATGGTTACATTGCTGGACTCCCATGTAGTCAATGGCAGTTCGAGTCTTGGACCTGGTGGCTTAAATTCATGCCAGGCATGTGTGAGTGTGTACCCAAAGTCCCAAGAGGAGATTGGAGGAGAAGGAATTGCAGCATGGCCATCCACCCGCCCCCCCCCTCCCCGGGGGTGTGTGTGATTTCTTGCTTTCTGTCTCTCTGTCTCTCCCACGAGCACTCATGCCCTATAGCAAAAATCTCTCTTTTAAAAAGTAAGGAATATCCGTAAGTGATACTTAACATGGGGAGAGGGGAAGAAGACTTCAAGTTCTAAAAAAAGAGCCAAAATGAAGTGTGTAAGTCCGTGATGTCTGGAGGCAGATAAAAGGGAGTGTCTCGTAAGTATCAACTCGTCTAGTTGATTACGGTGTCTGTAGCTAACATTCATCAGAATTACAGATAAAGCACATCATTCCCATTTAGCCAGTCCCAGTGTGCTTACATAGTTTCTCTTCAAGCGTGCTGAATTGATCCTAGCCCTTGATACGCAGTAACTGAAGTAAAGAATATGGCTCCCTCTCTAGAGGACAGCTGGGCAGCCCGTTGTTTTTAATCCTTTAAAATGTGTTCAGTTCTGTCACAGAAATGTCATTTTTACGAATTTATGCTAAGGAAATAATTAAGGCTATCTGTAAAGCTTTTAGCCACAAAAATGTTTATTACAGCATTATTTGTGATGTAATAAATAGAAAATTGCTTAAATATTCAACAATAACAGATTAGTTCCAGTCATATAGTCAAATACATCTCAACTACTATAGATATTATAGATAAATATTGATAGTGAAAAGATGTTTATTATATAGTAAGTGATAAAATGTTTCAACAATCAGGAACACGGTGTGATCACATTTTTGTTAATACTAGGTTGTTGGGAAAGCCATGCTGTATTTTTTCTATGCAAAAAGGCATCATGACTTTCTCGATGACCCAGTGTAAGTGTGTATTCTCAGGGATGACCTGGAAAGGTATTGAAGAGCTTTTTAAGTGGGTCTCTGGGTGGTCAGATGATGGGCGTTTAAGATGCTCTCGTATATCTATGTCTTGTAATTTTCCTACCCTGAATACACTTGGTTGTCAGGAAAGCCATGACGTATTTTTTCTAGGCAAAAATGTGTCATGACTTTTCCAATAACCCAAGATACTGCTTTCGTAATAAAAATGAAACAGTAAAGGTTATTTTTAATGAAAAAAAAAAGAAAAATGCGTATCAAACCATGAGAAAATGTCTGACTCTGAATAACTAAGAGACTTCAGACAATAATGTATGGCTCAATTTATTCATTTGTCATATATTTATTATTATCTCCAACCTAATCTATACAAGTGTAAGGCATAATAAACAGAAAGATTTCACCTGAATGTGTGTGCTATGATTTTGAGAACAGTCTCTGCGCTTTAGTGCTTGATTCAGCAGAGATGATTAACTTTTTTCCTACTCTTCCCTGCAAAATGAAGGAATTCAGCTCATTGGGCCAGCTTTGGGGAGTCTTTCTACTTCCACTCCCAGGTCTTCACTTCCATATTTCCTCAGAGAAACTGCTAAGGGAAGGGACTCCCTGCATCTGATATTTACAGGCAGTCAAGTTAGGAAGATGTATTAATAAGAAGGACTCATCGTGTTATTGTAGTACACTCAAACTAACCCACTCTGAAATACTATCTTTGATCTTCTGCTCCTTTGAAGAGAGATCTTCAAAAGACCAGGTATTTCTATCACTTGTTGATTACCCAAGATTATGACATTTTTGCAATGCTTAGGGTAAAGGTGACAGAGCTGAGAACTGCTCTGTGTTGCAGGAAAACTTCAGCAGTAGGTGAGAAGTAGGAGTAGCAAACTAACAAAGAATTCATTTCCATCAGAAAATAACCTCTCTATTTAGTTCAGTGAAGCAAGATGCCATATATTTTTCCTCATTAATTATAGGCAGAAAAAAAAATTCAAGCACCTTAAAAAATAGAATTTCAAGGGCCAGCAGGTGGTTAACATTCTGGACTCTCACATTTCCAACCGCAGTCCAAGTCCCAGACTGGGTAACTTGAAAATCATACTGGGTGCTTGCGTGAGTGCCCAAAATCCCAAGAGGAGAAAGGATTGTGGTGTGGCCACCCCCCTTGGGGGGTGACATTTCCAGAGACAGACCTTTCCTGTCTCTTTCTCTCTGTCTCTCTCCAGTGAGCACAGAGCACACATCCCCTTAAAATATGTTATACACACACACACATGTATCTGTATATATATATGTGTGTATGTGTAATATATATCTATATGTATTATAGATACATATTTTA
Source organism: Tupaia belangeri chinensis (assembly GCF_000334495.1). Classification (NCBI taxonomy): domain Eukaryota; kingdom Metazoa; phylum Chordata; class Mammalia; order Scandentia; family Tupaiidae; genus Tupaia; species Tupaia belangeri. Next base: position 2,121,653 of record NW_006159858.1, read on the forward strand.
ATTTTTTTTTATTTTATTTTATTTTTTGCTATAGGGCATGTGCGCTCGCCAGACAGAGAGAGACAGAGAGATAGAAAGCGAGAAATCACCCCCCAGGGGGGATGGCCACGCCGCAATCCCTTCTCCTCCATTCTCCTCTTAGGATCTTGAGCACGCAAGCACACGCG
>NW_006159858.1:2121893-2125215 GCF_000334495.1 Tupaia belangeri chinensis
CATATATATATATATATATATATACACACACATATATATATATATCCCCCAGGGGGCCAACCCTGTACCACAGTGGTTAAGTTCTGTGCATTGGAAACTGGATTCCACATGTCTAACCCTGCTTTGAGTCCCTCTGGTTTAAAAAGCACAGCAGGCCAAGTGTGTCCATGCTCAAAATCCTAATGATGAAATGGAGGAAAGAAGACTGTAGCATAACCGCACATCACCGAGGATGCTTCTCTCTGCCCTACACGTCTTTCCCAACCCCCGACATGCACATGCACTCTTTTGCCAAAAAAATAAGTATATGTAATTTCAGGAAGACTTCATGATGAACATAGGAACATAAAGGTAAATTACAGTGCACATGTGGCAGACTGACTGCCTAATTCTGTGATTTCTGAATGGATGGCAGGGTATTTTTCCATAAGTAAGGAAACCCATATTTTGATCCTGGCCCTGCCGTGAACTTGTTGTGGAACTTTCCAGAGATGAGACAGTCTTATAGGTCTAACTTTTCCTCCTCAGTAAAGTTAGAAGGTTGTTTTCAAGCTTCCTCCCAATTCTAAATTGTAGGACTATGATCTACAAAAGTCATTTATTGTTGCCTCAGTAACTCGAGACCAAGAGCAGAGAGTCTGCTAACAGTCCATTCCTGTGACTCCCCTGCCGCTTGTCTCTCTTGGTGCAGTAAGCCATTGTTTTGTTGTTTATCTTCCTTTCCTCATGCTACACTGAATAATTTCAGAGAGAATCTCATTTTGGCATTTGTTTTATCCTCTAATGTATGATGTGTCTGTGTGACTAGTGAAGAAAACATTCTTAAAAGCAGCTATTTGTGGGACCAGCAGTTGGCTTAATTGCTGTATCGCTGGACTCCCATGTAGTCGACCACGGTTCGAGTCCCAGACCCAGTGGCTTAGACTCATGCCAGGCGCATGTGTGTGCGTGCCCAAGATCCCGAGAGGAGAATAGAGGAGAAGGGATTGTGGCCATCCCCCCTAGGGGTGATTTCTCACTTTCTGTCTCTCTGTCTCTCTCTGTCTTTCTGGTGAGCTCATGCGCCCTATAACAAGAAAACTCCAAAAAAAAAAAAAAAAAAAAAAAAAAAAGAAAAGAAAGAAAGAAAGAAAGAAAAAAGCATTTACTTCCATTATTCTCTAGTTTTAAAAGCTATCCCCTGAGAACTAAATGTCAATTCAAAGATTCCTACATTTGTTACTATTTCTGATCTAACCTATAGAAGTCCAAGGCATAATAAAAACCAGAAAGGTTTCTGCCTGGAGACAGTGGGCTCATAAATACAATTTGACTTTTCCTCAGTTGAAAAAGACATTAGGATTTTTGACATTTTAAACAACATTTTCCTTCAGTATCTAAATTGCACATACAGAATTGGACTGCTGCACCTGCTTGCAGATCTTGCATTTTTAATCATAGATACAATATTTTTTTATAACTAACACCATAATCACTGGATGGGACTTTCAGGAAACCTCTTCAACCGGAGTTGACTGTTTCCTTTGTGTTGGCTCCTTTCTGAGCTCCACATGGTCACAGGATGGTCAAGGCAACTTTAGTCCCATTATCTTCTTCATTCAAGCCCAGCAAGAATGAGAAAACCAATTTCCTAAAAGCTTCAAGCCCCAGATTTGCTTGTGCTTGGATTGACTGCCTGTTTGGGTGACATTGAACTTACAACTGAGACACATGAAGTTCTTTGCTGATGAAATCTTCCTGGCTCATAAGATCCAGAGCCCAGATTGGAGGTAGCTTCATTTGGTCCCTCAAGGCAAAATAGAACTTCTATGGCTAGGCGAGGTGGTGGTGGATGGATACTGGATGATTAAACCACAAACATCAATCCCACTAACTCTGCTCATTTCTTCTCTGAGTTATTATAGTTTCTTATAATTAATAAACTGATCATTTGGTTTGCAAAGTTACATGATCAATGATTTGGTCATTAGATTAACTTACAGTAAACAAAATATAAGACTCAAGGCCACACTTTTAATCCAGATTTGATATTAAAATATATATCTTTTAATTTCCTAGAGTCATATCTTACAATAAGCTATCTAATTTCCCTTTCTTATTACCACCCTATACATGGACTTTTTAAAAATAATTTTTATTTTATTATTATTTTTAAAACTTCCTATAGGGCATGTGTGCTCACCAGAGAGAGACACACAAAGAGAGAGCGAGAAGCAAAGTGAGAAAGGAAGCCTCCGGGTCTAGGACTCAAACCACAATCAGCCATGTGGGAGTCCAGAGCCTTCACCACCACACCACCTGTTGGCCCGATATACATTGACTTTTAAAAGGGTAGAATTGAGTTTGCGGGGGATGTTTTTGCACAAATGGCAACTGTTTTTTTCTTGTATAGCTTGCTGATGTAGCAGAGGACATTGTTTCTGCATATAAACTTGTATAGCAAATTAGAGCTAAATGAAATTTAAAATGGCTTGTGATAAACTTGGGAAAAGTAGTACTTTAAAATAGTAATGTCAGCAGGCTGTGTATTATGTAACCATAATACTAGTGTTCTGAATTTAGATGGAGAAGTTACAGGGCACTGACAAAAAATACTGTTGTCTTCTTTTTTGATAAGAGTGAAGTGTAAAGGGGTTTTGAAGTGATTTACTGAGGATGCATGTTAGGACATGGTAAGCAACAAGAGAGATGATTATGACCACAGTGCTGGAAATGTTCAGGTGGCCTTCAGTTAGCTTTAGGCAAAGCTGCTTCTCAAAGAAGCTGGTATTGATTTTGAAAACGCTTCCTAACTTTTCAGCAAAAGGACCAGTCAAGTCAATCCTTGGAAGCTACAGGAAACCTCAGTAGTAGACTATGGACAGTTTTCCTTTGGTGGCTGAAAACTGTCTGGGTCAAGGACATTGGGAACTATGCGGAGTGGAATGATAGAGAGTGGGCTATACAGTTAGAGTGGCTAGCCCAGCCCTCTCTGGCCTCTCCATATGAAACTAGTAGGTCACATAAGCTCCTATGTCCTCACCTTCCACATTTGTTAAGTGGATGGTTATGTGTTGATGATAACGTGCATGGTATCTTCAACTGGACTGGTGTGAAGTGTATTTATGTTGGGCACATTCACTTTACAAGCTGTAGTGATGTATAGTGATTGAATGTATGAAGTAAAATAAATAAATAAAATAAATTCTAGTTAAAAAGAAAAAATGGAGGGGGTGGGACCAGCAGTTGGCATAAGGGCTATGTCACTGGGCTCCCATGTAGTCGACTGCAGTTCGAGTTCCGGACCTGGTGGCTTAAACTCACACCAGGTGTGTGTGTGTGT
>NW_006159858.1:2125225-2136444 GCF_000334495.1 Tupaia belangeri chinensis
GTGTGTGTGTGTGTACATGCCCAAGATCCCGAGAGGAGAATGGAAGAGAAAGGATTGCAACATGGCCATCCCCCCTGGGGGGTGATTTTTCGCTTTTCTCTGTCTTTCTGGCAAATGCATGAGCTCTGTAGCAAAAATCTCTCCCCCTCCCAAAAAAAAGGGGGGGGACATGTGAGAAAATAATGAGAAAAGGTATGCAGAGATTCTAGCCCAGTGTTTCTTATCTAGCCCAAGTATTCTCGGTGTGTGAGTTATCCTCTTTTAGAGTTGACCTTTGAAAAGAGAGGCGGGGGCTGGCAGGTGGCATGGTGGTTAAAGGCACTGGACCCCCACATGACTGACCACAGTTCGAGTCTCAGACCTGGCAGCTTGCTTTCTCGCTCCCCCCACCCCCCGATCAAATTAAAAAATAATAATAATAAATAAAGTTGAATAAAATAATTCTTTTTTAAAAAAGAGAGAGCCATGTTTCAGTCCACTATTGTGTTGCTAAAAGAGACATCTGAGGATGGGCAATTTATGAAGAATAAAGATTTATTTGGCTTTTAATTCTGGTGACTGGAAAGTCCAAAGGCGTGGGGCCAGCATTAGGCATGCCACGTTACAACATAGCTGGCAATAGCAGAGAGGATGGCAGGGCATGCAGGTAAGAGACCAGGTCACAGCCATCTTCCCTTTATAATGACCCTTTCATAAGACTTAGAACTCACTCCTCAGTGAGACAGCATGAATCTGTTCATGAGGACAATGCCTTCATGATCCAATCACGGACCATGAGGTCTACCTCTTTAAAAGTCTTGCCATCTCCCAGTGCCATTACACTGGGGCTACATGCCAAAGTACAAACCTTGGAAGACAAATCTTATTCACACCACAGCAAGGAGTGTTGAATTTTTAATCTTTTACTTTTCCTCTTGAATTGCATTAAAAATAGATAAATAGATAAAATGTGAGTGTGAAGGTGAGTTTGAGTTGACTCTACCAACAATGCTTTTTTTTTTTTAAGAGATTTTTGCTACAGGGCACGTGTGCTCACCTGAGAGAAAGATAGAAAGTGAGAAATCACCCCCCAGGGGGAATGGCCATGTTGCAATCCCTTCTCTCCCATTCTCTTCTCGGGAATTTGGGCATGCATGCACAAACGCCCAGAGTGTTTTAAACCGTCGGGTCAAGGACTTGAATTGCGGTCAACTATGTTGGAGTCCAGCGACATATCCATTATGCCATCTGCTGGTCCCCTTAATAATGCTTTTACTCTGTTATATGGGAAAACAGAAGCCAGTATTGGCATGTCAGAGGTGCTTTTAACTGCCATTGGGGTCTTCCCTGTGCTTTGGGTACAAGTTTGTATGAAATGATTTTTTTTAGAAGCATAGTGTCATTGCATCACACTATGAATGGCAGCCACTCCATGTGAGAGCAGAGGAACCGCAGGAAGTCCGCACAGCCTCAGCCTTGCAGATAGCACCATGTCAAAGACCTCTGGTATTCTGCCTGCCAGTTTAGGCTGCTGGGAAGGGTGAATCAGCATCTCAGGATGGTAGGACCCTCCAGCTTACAAATCAGGAAACTGAGGCCTAGACAGGAAAAATGATTCAAATACCCCATTGGTTGTCAATGACACAGGCAAGAACAGAACACCCCTGATCCCCAGGTCAAGGGAAATAATGACTCTAGCCACTAGTCTACACTGCTTACCTTCAAAACCTCTCCTCTGGTCTCCTATTAATTGCCAGTCATATCCAGCCACTGAAGGACAGGAAATTCTTTCATCTCAGCAAATTCAGTTTGTTAGAATTCATATCCCACTCCCCAAAATGTCAACATCTATAAATTTTCTTACCGTGGTCATTCCATTACCCAGAAATGAAATCCACATCTTCTGCTTGTTGTTCTAAGAGTAGCCACTATCAGAGCTAGCAGATGGTGTAGTGGTTTTATCATTGGACTCCCACATGGCCAACCACGGTTTGCGTCTTGGACCCGGTGGCTTGAAACTCACACTGGATGTGCATGCATGTGTACCCAAGATTCCGAGAGAATGGAGGAAAAGGGATTGTGGCATGACCATCCTTGCTGGAGGGTGATTTCTCACTTTCTCTCTCACTGTCTCTGTCTCTTTCTCTATAGTGAGCACATGCACCTTAAGTCAAAAACCTCTAAAAAACAAACAAACAAGAAGAGTAGCCACTATCCTGGGCTATTGAATGGGAGACCCCTCACTGTCTGTGTCCAGACTTCCCCCTAAGCCTCTGTTGTCAGCTCCATGCCTCAGCCTGCCATCCTTGATGCCTGAAGTCCCTAGCCTCTTGGCTTCAAATTTTCTATAGAATAAGCCACTTGTGTCCTGCTGGCATAGGGGAGGATGGTAGCCTGGATGTTCTAAGTGGGGTGGATCTGCCAAATGCGTGGCTTCTCCTCTTTATGGTGGACCCTCAAATCTTAGTGGCTTCTGGTGAATCAAGTTACCTCTCCTCACTGTTTTCCGTCTTTCAGAATGGTTATGCCACGAATCAGTCATTTTTGTCTCCTTTCTACGTGTTGCCTTTTGGGGCTTTTAAAATTTCTTTCTCACCAGCACTAGTAGTGGGTTCTAGAACAAAGCATAGATTAACACAGTGTTAACTACCATGTCCTGCTCCCCACCATGATAATAGCTATTTGGGGGTATGTCCAAAATTTCATCTCACTTAATACTATTGTGGACCTAAAACTCAGTGGATAGCGACTACAGGGCCAAGTGCAATTAATCTAGTTTTTGTTTGTTTTGTTTGGGAGTGTTGATGATCTTAGCCTTCAGCAATACAGAGAATGGGTAAAGGAAATCTCAGTTCTCATGTGTGAGGAGTTACCCTCTGTGAAGATCACACCATATGTTCAGTCCTGCCAAGAACCTTCTGAAAAACAATCTTCTCAGGTTTTGTGTTATCACCAAAGATTAACCTCACAGCATGGTTCACAATCATGTTTATGAAAGTGTTTTGAAAATGAAGCGCACTGCTATGAATCAATGGGTGGAAGTCAATGAGAACGCTGAGGGAGAGGCATATTTGTGTATTTCTTCTGCAGCAGAGAACTCTCTGGGAGGGAGCGCCAAGCATCTCTCCCAGTGTTTGTGTTGTTGGATGCACTAACCAGCAACAGAAAGCTTGCCTCCAAGTGTGTATGTACTGGGAATGCAAAGGAATAAATATTTGGTAAGTGAATAAATTTAATGTATGAGAGATTTTGTGACTGCAGCAACGTATTTGTAGTAAAAACATTTGAAGTAAAGACATTTTTCAAAATCTTGAGAAATTGAGATTAAGTGAACAGCATATATTTTATTTTACCAAAATTAAACTCCCATTAAAAACATAATATGTGTGTGTATGTATGTGTGTGTGTACATATATATATGTATGTCAGCAACATTTTTCTAACACCTGATATATTTTAGTTTATACCACATTATGCCTAGCATTCTAATATGCATAATTGTTGCCAAAGGGATTCATCTAATATAGTATTCAAATTTGATGATGACTTATATAGGCTTAAGCTGAAGGATGGAGCATTACAATTTTTGTATTTACTTCTTCCCTGAATGGTGAGTGGTTATATTAGTCGAATATTTTAAAATAATTATTTATTTAATTTTATTAATTACTGTTGTTTAATTTGTTATAGGGCATGCATGCTCACCAGAAACACAGAGAAAGTGAGAAAGCAAGTTCCCTCCTCCAGGTTTAAACCTCAATCAGCCTTGTGGGGGAGTCCACCATGCCACCTCCTGGCCCTTAGATGGAGTTTTTATTTCAATTCAACTACAGGTTAGCCTTGTTAAAAAAACAAACAAAAAAACAAACAAAAAAACACATAGCTACACTAATGTGGACATTAGTGTAAGGTGGACCAACTTGAACTTTATTCAGAAGTACTGGGTTCTAAATCCCCTTCCCCTTGCCATAGTTCTTTAAAAAGTTGGAAATCCACATGCCCTATTAATTCTCCGTATTGATCTAGTTCAGTATTATTCAGCTAATGTTTATTTTTTGTTGTCTTAATAGAAATATTCTAAAAACGTTGTTACCTCTTCTTCAGTCCATGTGGCTATGTTTTTTATTACATTTCATTGTACTTCTCTGCTTTGTGTTTACTTGCTTGAAGAACCAAGGGCTGGTGGATTTGGGGGTTCTATATCTTGCTTTTATAAATGCCTGAAATGGGACTACCTCATAATCTATAACTAAAGAGACATAACTAAAAGAGCTGCATTTGTATTCTAAGTTTATTTTCTTAAGTGGGCAAAACTGACACTTGAAGGATGACTGAAAAGGGCATATACTTAAAGACATGATGTCGTTTCGCAAGCTCTACATAAAATGTAAGAGAGTTTGGTTTTGAAGCCACCATATAACCAGTAGAAGTTTTTTTTTTGAAAACAAAAACAAATAAGTACTATTTCTCTCTCTCTCTTTTTGAGAGGTTGTCACTATAGGGTGTGTGCACTCGCCAGAAAGACAGAGAGAGACAGAAAGCGAGAAATTATCCCCCCTCAGGGGGGATGGACACACTGCAATCCCTTCTCCATTTTCCTCTTGGGATCTTGGGCATGCACACACATGCACTCAGCGTGAGTTTAAGCCACTGGGTCTGGGACTTGAACCGCGGTCAACTACATGGGAGTCCAGCGACATACTCATTATACCAACTGCTGGTCCCACTATTTCTCTCTTTTAAACATTATCCCAGATAACTGGCTTAACTAGTTTTTCTCTCACTCTATCAATCAGTTGTTAATCTGGCCTTACACAGACACAGCTCAGAATGCTCTTGTGAATCTGCTGCTTAAAAAACAAAACAAAATAAAACAAAACAAAACAGGGATCAGCAGTTAGCATAATGGCTATTGCTGGACTCCCATGTAGTCGACCACGGTTCTCATCCCAGACCCCATGGCTTGAAACTCACGCCGGGCACGTGTGCATGCGTGCCCAAGATCCTGAGAGGAGAATGGAGGAGAAGGGATTGCGGCATGACCATCCCCCCTGGGGGGTGATTTCTCGCTTTCTATCTCTCTGTCTCTCTCTGTCTGTCTGGTGAGCGCATGCACCCTATAGCAAAAAAAAAAAAAAAAAAACTCTCCACAAAACAAAACAAAACAAAAAACAGCTGGTGGCATGGTAGTTAAGGTGCTGGATCCCACATGGCCAATGGCCAACTATGCAGTTTGAGTCCCAGATCTAACAGCCTGAAAAACACACCGGACACATGTGTATGCACTCAAAATCTTGAGACGAGAGTGGAGGAGAAGGGATTGCGGCCTGGAAATCACCCCCGTGGTTTCTCACCACCACCACCTCCCACCTTCCCACCCCATCTCTCTGGTGAGCACTTGTACCCTATGGCAAAAAAATCTAAAAAACAGAAACAAATAAATAATAAAAACTCTTGGTTTTAAAATAGCTAGATTTGTTGCCAGGGGCCTCAGCTTCCATTTCTGAAGGCTCTTTTCTTCCCACTCGCCTGGAATGGGAAGCACAATTAATTTTTCTCCTTCCCTTTTGAGTGTAGGAAAACTCAGATACAGGAGAACTCAGTTGCCAGCACACCTGAATTCAGGATCCAGCTCCCAAACAATTGTTCTCTTGTTCATTAACCTCATGAGCTTGGTGAGCAGAAAAGGTGAAAGGGTAATGATTCCTCTAGGTGGTGATAAGAGCTACATTCCAAGAGGATTAGCAGCACAAAAACCTGCATGTATGAGGGAAAAAATGAGAAAGCAGGGGAGGGGAACACCCACGTTGACACACACCTACAGCCCCACAGTGAGCTTTTAGCGTGCTCTCCCTGCCACTTTCCAATTTTAGTTGCCAAAAGACTAAACTACTCTGACAAGAGCATCTACATGTTGTACATGACACCTGTGTTCTTCAAAGGCTTGGGAGCACTCTTGCTGCCGTTCAGAGGAAGGATACTCTTTGGTGTATCCTTTGCTTAGCCATAAGAATTACATCTGACCTCTATCAAGTACATCCTTGATCAAAGCACAGAAAAATTTTCGAAATTCCTTGATTTCAGACTTTTCAATCCAGAGGAGCAAAGAGGAAGGGATGAAAAAGTCTGTGTCATCTGTTAACCACATCTGAGAACAATTCTAGAAATGGAAATTTGGCCCCCTTTAAACTTTCCTAAAGCAGCATGATCATTGCATTGAAATGTGGGATCTTAATTGTGCAACTGAAGTGGAGGTCCCTTGTATGTGTTTTGACGGATATATTTGGTGAAACTTAAAGGCAGTATCATTCCTGGCTGCTAATCAAGGGCCAGAACCAACCCACACACATCTGCCTAGATATTCTTCACTGCCTGTTATGAAAATAAATCTTTCCTTTTTCAAAAGAAGCCAGTACCTCTAAAGCAGAAACCGAGAAAGGCAAATGGATGTGGTCCCTGGATGTTCTCACCCTCTTCTAACCCCTCACCATCCCTACCCCCAATAGCTGAGATACCCCAGATTTTCAAATGTTAAATCTAACAACCCTTTATCACCCCCTCTTTCAAAATATTTCTTAGTTTAGGTTTTTTTTTTTTTTAAAAAAGCAAAACAAACTGAAGGTATTTGCCACACAGACCGATTTTTCTTTATGAACTGAACACATAATCAACTCCTACTGAAGCAGTGACTTTTTTTTTTTCTCTCTTAGATTTTTTGCTATAGGGTGCGTATGCTCATCCAGAGACAAAGACAGAGAGACAGAAAGTGAGAAATCACCGCCTCCCATTCCCCCCACCAAGGGCGATGGCCAAACTGGAATTCCTTCTTCTCCATTCTCTTTTGGGATTTGGGGCATGCACACACATGCACCCAGCATGAGTTTTAAGCCACCAGGTTTGGTACTCAAACCACGGTCTACTATGTGGGAGTCCAACAGTGTAACCATTATTCCATCTGCTGGTCCCTAAGTAGTGACTTTTATAAGTACTGTGCTAGAGTCTAAAATAAATCTGCACTACTGTTGTGGGAAACTATCTTTTACATTTTCTTGGCAGAATTCTGTCCTTTATGAGAAGAAAACATTATCAAACAAATATCAAAGTGGGCCTTCAGTAACGATGCCTAGTCCCTCTTTTCCATGTCAGTGTCCATTGGAAATACACTCGCTTGGTATCAATCAGAACAGGCTTACTCAAGTTAAACATTTGCTGCATGAGTTTGTTTTTGAGAGGAGTCACTTCAGGAAGGCGTGTTGGAGCTCACCTAAGCTTAGCTAACCCTGAGTAATTATTTGCTTACGTCCATAATTTTAACAGGTGAATCATTAGCTCAGACCTTGTCTTTTATCCCCCAAAGGAAAAGATGCATTGTCCAAGATAATGAATTTTTTTGAAGGCTCTCTGTTCTTAGCAGAAAAGTATGTTGTTGCTCTTGTCAACAGAAATAACCAACTCTGCAGGAATAACAATGAATACAGCTTATTCTAAACATGACTTTGAGTGACCTAGGCCTGAAGAATGACAAAAGTATTTCCTGAGGTACTGAGATACAGTGGTTCCTTGTATTTAGTTCTGAGGGCAGGAGCGTTATCAGGCAGCAAGAGGCTGACTTTACATTGGCCTGGCCAGAAAAGGTGGGACATCTGGAAGCAGAGACTTGTAAATTATAGGTGAGTTTGAAATTCTTAGGTTAGTAATTGGTTGAAGAAAATCACGAGTCTCTGTTCCTGAAAGAAATCAGCAAAAGAATGCCTGTGCTTTACTCTAGGAGGTAAGAAAGCTTACTGTGCATCATAAAAACTCCATGCCTGGGACCGGATGTGGCATCCCACTATCAAGGGATCCAAAGTGGTCTGTTAAATGTTCATAGGCCTCTGTTAATATTTGTAGGCAAGACTATTCCAGGCCCCTAGGAAACGACTTGGGAGTAGGAAAAAGTAGTCAGAATTCCGTCCTTACTCCTCATGTTTGTGTATGAGATGACTGACTTTAGCCTAGGAGCCTAGAAGTGGACCTGGAGGTCTTCTGCAGCATAACCCTTCCTAGTAAAGAATGGTTTATGTACCCGCTTTATTCTTGTAACTCTGAGTCCCTCACCAGTACGGGGGGCCAGTATGTGCCAAGGATTTGTGTAGCTGTCCTTTCTTCCCATTTGGGGTGATACTTTGCAGAAAATACAAACAGCGTTTAACTGTCTGTGGATGTATTTTAAAGTGTTTTCTGCAGTACACAGAAAATGCGTTTCAATTCAAGAGAAAATAGCCATGAGTTTGTTAGTTATTTGCTGTGACTGAACAAACCAGATTTTAGCAACAAAGGACAGTACCTCTGCCTTCTCGCCGGGATTGTGTTTTGTAGCTAAACATGACATTTAGGAAATGTCAACTGTGAGTGACTTTTTCAAATATCGTAGTAAAGTGTGGTTGGATATACGTACAATCCCTGACTTTACAAGGACTTGACAAACAAGTTTCCAATAGACATAAAAGGCAGCCCTTCCTCCATCTCTCCCTTTTCAGACATCTCTTTCATTTCCCCTTCTCCCTCCTCCCTCCTCCCACCCTGCTCCCATTCATCCCTGTTCATGCTGGAGCCACTTCACTGCAGTGGAAACTGCCTGTGGAAAAACTTGGACCTCCTGGAAGAACTGTGGTTTCTAAAGTGGAAGAAGGAGCTGTGCAAAATAGACACATTAGGGGGCCTGGCCCTGGAGATAGCTCCTGTGCAGGACCAAGTAGGCGTACCAGTATTTTCTCTAATGAGGTGTGATACTTTTTAACTCCACTTACTTTGATTCAGTTGGATTCCTAAGTATTCTTTTAAAAATTCTGGATGCTTACAAGAAAGAAGGAAAACAACCTCTGTTCATTCATATGTCCACATGAATTAGATAAAGCTGTAGTGACCACACACAAACTCACAATCCTCATGTGTGTTTAGTGATTATATTTCACCGTTTACGAAAGGTTTACACACACACACATACACACACACACACACACACATTTGGCTTTACAAATAGTAAAGTGGACTAGGAGAACTGGAAACATTTGAGCTGCTGAAAACAGAACTAGAAATTGCAGATTTAAATTCTGAATTGAGTTCTCTTTCCATATTTCACTGTGCTTGTGAATATGTTTACACATGTACATGTAGGGGTGAATGCATACACATCTCTACCTTTATAAATAGTGAAGCAAATATGCTTGCAGATAATTAGCAAATAGTATCATTCAGAGAAACTCAAAGTCTAACTTCACTATTCTGCTACTTTATAAGATCTTTATACTGTTGAAAATTAGATGACCGAATTTTATTTCATTTTATTTCCAGTTCTTTATGGATTGAAATTATTTTGTGTGCCTGTAAAAATACACTTATAGCTTGAATGTTAAGATCTGAAAACTTGGGGCCAGTCCATGGCATAGTGGTTAAGGTGCTGGATTCCTACATGGTCAGCAACAGTTTGAGTCCTAGACCTGGTGGCTTACTTTCTCACTCACTCTCTCTCTCATGAGTGCATGTGCCCTATAGTAAATTTTTAAAAATAATAATAATAAAAAAGAATAAATAATAACAAAAAAAGATTTGAAAACTTTACTGAGAAGTGTCTATGTAATGGTTGGTTAAATAACTAACAAAAAGAATGAATTCTATTTTTGTTTCAGGTCTAAGCCCAACCCTAGTAACATATTTGTGTCTCTGGTTTTGAACTGCTTATAATAGTCCACTTTGAGGTAGTGGGTATTATTTGTATCTGTAAAGTGTATTAGAATTCCATACCAGAAATGCAGGCTCATTAGATATTTCCACATGATAACCTTTCTGATCAAGGTCTAAATAACACAATTCTGAAACTGAAAGTGATAAAGATGCATAAAAGGAAGTAATACAGGTCTGTTTATAGTAATAATAACAATGGCTTTAAACAGATTGTCTCATTGGCAGTGAACATAAAATGGAAACCTCATAAGAGATGAACCAGTGCCATTTTTTGAGATAGAAAATTCTCACATTTTACATAAAGCCAGAAGCCAAGGGAAAAAACATGTGTTAAGAATTGTAAGTGTTTAGCTAAGAAGGAGGGGGAAAATGGGATATCACAAACATTGTTTTTTTCCGCCCAAAACAAAGAAACAATTTCCATTCTCTGATTCCATGATGTTACTTAATGCCAGTAATAAGACATAGTGAAGGAAATGGAATTATGCAAATGGATGATAAAGGTGTTATCCATTAGATTTAATAGGAAATACAAATCTGAGGATGTGTTGGTAAGTAACTAGTTAGCCTTAAGGATTGTGGAATTATTACTTTCCCAGGGTGTAGATGAACTTTATTTATGATTAAAACTGTATGAAGTTCTATTTGAATTTTTTTTTTTGAGAACGATACCATCATTGTCCAACATTCTTCATAGATGTGAACCTTTGTTCATTTATTTTGGGGCCAGGTTTTCTTCGCCATGTGTTTACCTTTCTAATCTGCCTCTCTCTAGGATAGTTTACTATTCCTGATGGTCATTTCATTGGCAATTTCTACAGAATTGTACTTTGGACTCGGCTGCACTTCTGGCCAAAAGAGGCCACTAAGAAATAAAGCCAAGTCCGCAGTGTCATTAAAAGGTTTCCCTCAGTTTGAATGCTGGCAGGCTCCATTTTTCAGCACAACCTATCATTTTCTTTGGAGGCATACAAATGTTACAAAGACTCTTGTTTTCTGCCTTTTGAAAACCTTGTGGGGAGAGGACACTATACAAACGATGTGAATTTTTTTTTTAATTAAATGCTTCTTTTTCTAGTTTAAACAGGATTTGAAAAGCCAACCTGGGTCACTTTTTCCATACTTTAATACACCTTGGCTAAATTTTAAAGCATGGGTTACATTTTACTGAGAATAGGGAAACTTTATTCCCATTTCACATGAAATGATAAGTACAGTCACTTATTGGTTGAGATGGATGTACATTCAAGTAGACCTTCATAATTTTAATCTTGAAGTAGAACTGGGTTTTGAAGTCTTTGGAGTTAATTTTAGAGAACCCTTCTATGTACAGGAGCAGTACCTATCTTAAAAGTGTACTGAAGACATTGTCTTTGAGAGATGACGAGGATAATTAGTTTGACTTCATAGCTGAAAGCACCCAAGCACACAGAGCCTCAGAGAGATTTGCTTACCCACTGAGGCAAGGAAACTGCCCTGATGCCAAGCAGCTAATGTTCTGCCACTTGCCAAACATT
>NW_006159858.1:2136877-2143621 GCF_000334495.1 Tupaia belangeri chinensis
ATTCCTGCTATGGAGTCATGGTCTGAAATTTTCATGGACCAACTAGATGAACAAACTGTGTGGTCTGGATTAAGGAAAGATCTGTCTAAAAGGAAAAAAAGCTAAGTTAGCCAGAAGGCCAGATGGCAGATATATTTTCTGCAGAACTCTGGAAAGTGAGCTTTATGTAATTTTTGGTCATTTCTTACCATCTTTGAAGACCATTTCCAGAATAAGTCATTGAGGGAGCTAACACATAGGTTTTAAAAAAAAATGAACTGTGCAGATGCAGGCATGTCATATATAACCTATCCACGGAATTAGAACTAGTTGATGAAAATGCTTGGATTTCTTTTTCTAACAGTCTTGTTATGACTACTACTCTATTTCATCTCTCTTTTGTCATTTACTTGGCTAAATCATCCCAGAACTAAATCCCATAGCTAAAAATACTGTGGAGTTCACATATAGAAAAAGCCTTGCTGGGATGATGTATGAACTTACCCGTCTTCATCTTGTGGTTGACCAGATCATTCTCTCATGTACAAAACCCAGCAATTTTCCCCTGCCCACACACTAAGGTGGTGTTTCTTTTTGTTCCAAGGCAGAGTGCCATTTCTTTCTTTTTTCATTTTTTTTGGGGGGGAGAGTTTTAGCTATAGGGCGCATGCACGCACCAGAAAGAGAGAGACAGAAAGCGAGAAATCACCCCCCAGGGGGGATGGCCACGCTGCAATCCCTTCTCCTTCATTCTCCTCTCAGGATCTTGGGCACACACGCACACGTGCCTGGCATGAGTTTAAGCCACCGGGTCCGAGACTTGACCTGTGGTTGACTACGTGAGAGTCCAGTAAGACAGCCATTATGCCAGCTGATGATCCCTCAGAGTGCCATTTCTAAATTGCATATTCCAGCGAACTTAGGAATATTTTGGACACTTGAAGATTTAGTTCGTCTTTCATGTTTAAGAACTTTTATTTGAGGCTCTGGGTGAGCTTGAAGGTTTTGTTTTGTTTTTGTTTTGCTATAGGGTACATGTGCTTACAGCAGAGTGAAGAGAATGATAAAGTGAGAATTCACCCCCCACCCAAGGGGGATGGCCACACTGCAGTCCCTTCTTCTCCATTCTCTTGGGATTTGGGGCATGTGCTCACACGCACCCAGAATGTTCTTAAAGCTTTTATTTAGGAGCAAATAAATATCCGCTCACACTTAGGTTATTTTCCATAGCAAATCAGAATAGAAACTTTAAGAAATCAGTTCAGCAGTGGAGTCATCTCCAGGCATATTTGGTTTCTTTTCCTTCTTCCTCCTATAGTTTGGCTATACGGCACATGCCTGGCCAGAGACAGAGGGAAAGTAAAAAATAGCAACCTCCTCCCAGAGGAAATGACCATGCTGCAATCTCTTCCTCCATTCTCTTCTCAGGATTTGGGGCAGGCAGGCACATGCATCTGGCATGATTTTCAAGCTACCAGGTCCAGACTTGAACCACACAGTTGGCCATGTGGGATCCAGTGCCTTAACCTCCAGACCACTTGCATACTTTCTTCTCTTTTATCACCTCTGTCACTCTGGCCAGACTCTGATGGTCTCATTTCAGACTCCTCTGAGTTCAAATATTTTGTAATCAAGTATTTTTCCATCCAGCATGCCTCCTAACCCTAGTCTAATCTTCATAAAATATTGACGTCATGATAGTGTATATGTCTTAAAAACATTCAGTGGTTCCATATTTTATTCTATAGCAAATCGAATCCAGATTTCTCTGCCTAAATTTCATGGTTCAGAGTAACCTGCCACTTTGTCTTTTCTCTCTCTTTTCCAATAACTCACTTTATTTCCTGTGACACAGAATATTGGTGCTCAAGCCACGGTGATAAAAGCCAACTTTTATCCCGTTTCTGGGATAAGTCTGCTCTTAGAATAGGCATGCCAAAATACGTCTCACTTGGAGTACCCCTTCCTTTCTCCTTCGAGGTCTGCAAATCCTACCCATTCAGCCACAGTTGGCTCAGTCCTCACCTTGTCCTTCCAGTTCAATTCAACACATACACACTGAGCACCTGCCATGAAATTGAAAGTCACCTACAGTGCTCAGTAAGGAGTGTGGAATGCTGTGGAACACTCCAGCGCCACCCCTACTGTCTGCCTGAATTTGTCTGACTACTGCAGACTTCTAAATCCTCTTTTGAACTCCTATGGTACTTAGGGTGTGGGAAGAATATACTGGAATATGCACTGCTATTTTTTTTATAGCTTTCCAATGTCTAGTTTAAGGAATTTTTATAAAGTATATAATAATACAGAAACATTTGTTTAACATTTACAAATAAATAACATATATTTTAGGGGTTTCATGTGGAAGCATTACAACAGACTATAAAGAGGACTTTTATTAGGGTTCTAGGTCAGCACACTGGCCTGCCCATGTCTTTTCGTTTTCATTCAAAAATTGTTTACTGATCCCCTACCAGTGTGGGGAGACACAGAGGTCATGCTAGAAGAGATCAAAGCGTCAGCTTTACACCTGATGAAAACTCACTGGGAAATGTGTCTTCCAATCAGGGCTGAGCTGACTTGGTAATACGTCCCCCCTGCATTAAGCAGACCCAGTCACAGGAGAAATGGAACATTACATGCCCTTTCTACTTCCTCCCCTCCTAACCAGGAGCAGATCCTTCACCCAAAGCTTGCTGCATGGCCGAGAGCAGATGAAAAGCCATCCTCTTTGCAGGCAGGCAGCAGGATCCTAGCACGGTAGATAGAGGCGGGGGATTAGATGGTGCATGCTCCACTTACTCTTCGAAACTCACCCTTGAAATAAGCCACTCTTTGGAGGAGGGGAAGCAGGCGGCAGGTGGTCAGCAGTGTTCCCATGATATAAGATTCCTTCCCAATAAATAAGCCACTGTTGTTTTGGCTTTTATCACTTCCTCGTAAGTGTTTGTGTTATTTCAAATGTGTCTTCCTAAAAGCAGAACATTTTTTGCTCTTCTACCAAAACCCTAGCAAAATGTATAAAGCCCATTGACAAGATGAGCAGAATTGTGTAATTGAAGATCTGTCTGTACTCCGGCCTGGAGCTTTATGCCATTATGTGACCCCTCCTAGTGTTCATCATCTGATTTCCTAATGCTGGGATACAACAGAACAGATCAAAGTTGTGTGCGTGCGTGTGTGTGGTGTGTGTGTGCATGTTTGTCATTAATAAAAATGGCATGGCTGTTATTGTGAAACTCCTTTCTCAATTCCACTCCCGTATCCCCCCCCCACATACACACACACTGTTTCCACCATTAACTTTTGCAGTCTCTGGCACATTATAGAATAAAAGACATACATCAAGGCATGTGGTATTGAAGAACAAAGGAAAGAGAAACAAAAGCTAGTTGCTTCTCATTGCTTGTAAGCACATACTGTTATGAGAAAGAGAGAACAAAAAAGGAGGGAAGGGTGAGAGGTATTAGAAGCATTTCTTTAAAAATATTTTATTTATTATAATTTTTTAAAATTTGCTATAAATCATACATGCTCACTAGAGAGAGGGAGAGAGAGAGAGATTGAGAGTGAGAAAGCCATCTGCCAGGTCTGGGACTTGAACTGCAGTTGACCATGTGAGAGTTCAGTGCCTTAACCACCACACCACCTGCTAGCCCCTGGAAGCACATCTTATACCAGAAAGCCCCAGTCTTGGTTAGGAGACCTTGCTGAGATCATCTCATCCATCCTTACTGCCTCTTGGTTGCCTTTATGGGGCAGAACTCTGACATAATAGTCTGGAAAATTTAAATCCATCCAGTTAAAATGTATCTACAGAGAAAAAGATTTCAAAAACTCCCTTGATAATTAAAATGGTTAACCACAATCTCAGAAAACACTTTTCTTCAAACTTTCCAGGCTTTCTTGTTGCACTTTAAGATGGTTCCTTTTCCATTCAAGAAGGGACAGTTCATCACTGTCCTTTGTCTGACTCAATGATATTAAGTTGACCCTAGATTCGTGGCTGAAGAAGCTAATCCTGTGCCATCATATTTCCTGTTCTGTGTACACCTCTTTGCAGCCTCTCTAGTTTTCCACATCCTACTTTAATTGTGGAAAATAAAGGGATTATTCGATGATTTCTATTAGGTTGTTTAGAAAGTCATGACATCTTCTGTTTTGCAAAACTGCATCATAACTTTCCTGATAACCTAATGTGTGCTTCTGTAAGTATTCAGCTTTTAAAAAAATCTATAATATTAATTCAAAATCAATTCTTTCCTGTCCATTCTGATTCCTTCCAGGTATTAAGACATTCAAACAGGTTTTTAAGATACCAGAAATCTTTTGGATCCAGACATGTGAATGCTGGGAATCTTGGGAGGTTAGAGCAGGATATTTTGAGATTAAATATTAGGATACTGATTCGACTGCTGTTACAAAGGCGTATAGCAGTGCCTTAAAACGTAGAAGTCTATTTCTCCCTCATGTAACAGTCTGTCCACACGGACCGGTGGGGGAAGCTCGACTGTGGTGGAGACCAGTCTTCTTATCTTGTTGCTCAGCCATCCTCATTTTATGGCTTCCATTTCATGGTCTTGTCACATTTCAGCTGGAAAGAAGAAGATAAAAATAAGTGGAAAGCACATCCTTCCCTTTTTAACGTACAAACCCAGGTTAGGCATATCACTTGCATGCACATCCCATTGGCCAGGATTTAGCCACATAAACATACTGAATTCAAGGGAGGCTGGCAGCTGAGGCCTTTAGCTGGATGATCATGTGCCCAGATAGAAGGAAAGAATGGATACTGGGGATACAATTTACTCTGTCTCCAGCTTTGTAGAGCCTGCCTGAAATACATGTTTTGACCCTGAGTTCAGCTAGAGGACTCGTAAGCAGAGCAGAAAATACCTCAGGATACAAAGAAGAGAAAATCTTGCTTTGCACTGGAAGCTTGGCCTGTCACCTTATTGATCTCGGCGTTGGGTTCAATTATAAGATACACCTCTTCCTCTACTGGAAACAAAGTTGTAGCTTAACTCCCAAAAATATCTTTTGCTACTCTACAAGTGAATTAAAATAAGTTTCAGGGGTAGTGGGTGGCATGGTGGTTGCTGGACTCCCATGTGGCCAACCTCAGTGTGCATCCCAGATCCGGTGGCTTGAAAAAATCACATCAAGCACATATGCATGTGTGCCTGTGTGCCCAAAATCCTGAGAAGAGAGTGGAGGAGAAGGGATTGGGGATGGCCATCCCCCCTGGGGGGGGGGGTGATTTCTCACTTTCCCTCTTTCTGTCTCTGATATGTACATGTGCCCTATGGCAAAAACCTAAAAATTTTTACGTTTTTAAATTTAAAAAATTTAAAAAAAATAAAATAAGGTTTCAAAAACAGTTTCTAGGTGACGTATTCATGCTAAGCAGGCTCCAATATAAATCTGTAATGACAACCCTGTGTGGTCACTGTCATTGTAGGGTAGGCCTCGCCATAGCCCATCAACCCAGACTGTCCTATTAATCTAAGTTAATGCTGTATTTCTCAGTAATGTATATTTGAGGCCTATGATGATAAAATTAAACTTTTTAAATGCCAGTGAATACAAATTTCAAGTCCTTTTAAAAAAATTGTACTATTCCTATCATCCTGTTGTAAAATCTGCATTACTTTAAGGATGTCTGCCCTAGGAAAATAACCATAAAAGACACTTTGTTGATTACAACTCTACATATTCCATCTGGGACTTGCATGTTGCATTTGTTTACTTGATTAACCAAGCGCTTTTTCCTGTTAGTGTCCACATTCATCTTTTTCAATTGTAACCCTGGTTTTCATCTCAATCTGACAAGAACAACCTGGATTTTGACAGTCACACTGATTTTTATCTATTTAAACTGCTAGAAGCAAAATCTGATTTTGTTCCTGGCTTTTGTTATTGAGAAAAGTAATAAAAAACCCAAGGCAGAATTAGATCAGAGACATCCATTATTTTAACCAGGAACAAAAAAATAAATATATAGCTCTACCTAAGTATTGGATTAATTTAAATGTACAGAAGATGTTGAAATTACATTTAAAATATGTTTGTCAGCTGGTCATTTATTTGCTATACAAATATTAACAGTTCTACTGTATGTAGAAGAAATAGAATAATAATGAAAACTCTCGATTTGCTGAGGGCTTGGTATGTACCTTCTCGGCACCAGTTTTTGTGGTCAAAGCTTAAAGCATTGGATCAATCCCATGTTTGAGTTATTATAGATTTCCTTTTTTGATTATGTCAACAACAGCAGTCAAGTCTTATACTGGTCCTGTCATTTTAAGGGACCTTTGATGACTCTCCTTAGCCTCATCATATCTTGATTTTATCATTAAGCTCTAAGACTCTAAGAAATTTTTTTTCTGTCCTTTTTTTTTTTTTTTAACATGTGAACTCACTAGAGAAAGAGAGAAAGACAGACAGAAAGAGAAAGTAAGAAAGCACCCCCCTGGGACCAGCAGTTAGTGTAATGGCTATGTTGCTGGACTCCCATGTAGTTGACCGCTGTTCGAGTCCCGGACCTGGTGGCTTAAACTCATGCCGGGTGCGTGTGTGTGTGTACCCAAGATCCCAAGAGGAGAATGGAGGAAAAGGGATTGCGGCGTGGCCACCCCCCCCGGGGGGGGGATTTCTCGCTTTTTGTTTCTCTGTCTCTCTCTTTCTGGCGATCACACACACCCTATAGCAAAAACCTCTCAAAAAAAAAAAAAAAAAAGAAAAAAAGAACCCCCTGCACCCCAC
>NW_006159858.1:2144462-2193766 GCF_000334495.1 Tupaia belangeri chinensis
AAAAAAAAAAAAAAAAAAGAAAGAAAGCACCCCCTGCACCACACTGCAATCCTTTGTACTCTATTCTCGTCTCAGAGTTTTGGGCCCACACATACATATCCAGCGTGTTTTTCAAGCCACCGGAACTTGGAATCGAACACATAGTTGGCCATGTAGGATCCAGTTCCTTAACCACAATGCAACCTGACTGCCCTATCGGAAGACAATTTTATTTCAGTTGTTGCCAGGTCATAAATTCTTTCTCTTGCCTTCCCTACCACAAACTTATAGGTCCTTCCCCAACATAATTCTCTCTGTTCTCTTCTCCCTCTTCTGCCCTGACTGGAGTAGGGTTAGAAGGCTTGGTGGTTGGTGTCTTCAGAGAGGTGGGAGAGAGAAAGCGTCAGTCAAGAGGAGAGAAGGGCCAGCTGCCAGCACTCACTGAGGGCCCATAAGTGCTGTTAAGAATAAACCCAGTGTATTCTTTTTTTTTTTTTTATCTTAAGGAAAGATTTTGATTTTCTTTTGTTTAGTGTTTTTAATGACTAAGAAAATCTCTCTCTGAGGAAAATCTTCACAATCTAATATTCATCAACCTGTTTCAAGTCAGTTAAGTCAGCTGGGTAGAGCCTGGTGTAAATGAAATGAAAACCACAGGTTTTTCTCTATCTTTGTTGAGTAGGTTGGTTTCACAGAGAATAGCTTCTGTATTATCACAGGAAAAGAAACCAACAGAACTGTGTTCCTACCACCAGTGTGCTAACACTATGTGGGTTTACTTATGTTGTCTTTTAATCTTCACAATATCACTATGAAGTAGGTATTATTACTTTCATTTCCTGGGAGGAGAAGTATCCTCACAACATCGCTATGCAATAGAGGATGCTACTCCCATTTACAGCCAAGAACGGGGCCCATAGAGAGTGGCAGCTGTACTGATTCGGTTGGGACATCAGTATAGTCTCTGTCTGGGCCTATCTAGGTAGTGCCTCACTGGAGACCATGTTCCAAAGCCTGGATTTTAGTTTTCAAGGTCCATACATTGGACTCTTTCTGTTCACTAAGAAATGATTAGACTCTACAATGGCATAGTGAGGCCATCAAGATTTTAATATGGATAATAGGTCAACCAGAACCTTATGTCTTTATTTTTAGGGTCTTTTGCTTTCTCTCCATCTCTCTTTCACTCTGTCTCCCTTCCTTCCTTCCTTCCTTCTTTTTTCTCTCTCTCTCTCTCTCTCTCTCTCTCTTTCTTTCCCCTTCTTCACTACACTCTGTTCATCTGGCTAATTCAGTACCCACCTCAGATCCAATATCCACCTGAAATTTTTCCTGGTCCTTCTACTCTATTTGCCTTCACCCTGCTCCCAACTTAAAATGCTCTAATAAAGCCTTGTACTTCCCCTATAAAAGCTTATGTTGGAGTGTGTATTTGTCTGATCACCTTCACCACACTTACAGTTCCTCGAGGTCAGAGTCCATATCACTGTTCTTCTGACTCATACTTAGCATAAGTCTATGTATGTAGGAGATGCTCAATCAAAGATTCTTGTCAGGCCAGTCCAATGGCCTAGTGGTTGAGGGAGCTGGATTCCATGTGGCCAACCATGATTAAATTCTGGCCCTGGTGGCTTGCAAAGCATGCCGAGTGCATGTATATGGGGGCCTAGAGTCCTGAAAAGAATAAGAAATGAAGGAGAGGAACCAGCAGTTGGCATAATGGTTACATCACTGGACTCCCACATAGTCGACTGTGGTTCAAGTCCTGAACCTGGCAGTTTAAGACTCATGCCAGGCATGTGTGCGTGCTTGCCCAAAATTCTAAGAGGAGAATGGAGAAGAAGAGATTGTGCATGATTACCCCCCCCGGGGGGGGGTCTTTCTGTCTGTCTTTCTGTCTCTGTCTCTCCAGCAAGCACATTTGAACTATAGCAAAATCTAAAAAAAAAAAAAAAAAAAGAAGGGATTGTGGTGTGACTTACACCCCATTGGTGGAGTATGTTCTCTCTCTTCTCTCTCTATGTGTCTTTCTGGTGAGCACATGTGCTTCTGGGAAACTTTTTAAAAAAGATTATTGAATACATAAATGAAGAATGGAAGACCGATGTCCAAGTGCTGGCCCTAGTACTTTCTGTCAATAAGTATGCTACTTTTTTCTTCTAAAGACTTATTTATTTTATTTATAATTATTATTTTTAATTTGACCAGAGAGAGAGGAAGTCACTAAATCCAGGACATGAACCATGGTTGGCCATGTGAGTCCAGCACCTTAACCACTGCACCACCTGCTGGCCCCAATTGTGCAACTGTTAACAATTCTCTCATACACTTAGGGCTTCAGTCTCCTGATTTATAGAAAGAGAAATTGCTTTGAGATGATAGAAAGTTCTTTTCAAACATGAATGTCCTGGGATTCTAATGCATCTCACTAGCCATTCAGGAACCCTCAATCAACAATCATTTCTTGCAAATGTTAGTTGGGAGCATTGCCATGGACTTCATTTCTTGAACATGGATTGATTATTTCACTTTCTTCCCTTACGTACATCAACGATCAACAGATTTGTACCTAATTTAGTGTTGCTGTTTTTGTCCTGGACCACATGAGTTTATTTACTACAGGATACCGTCTTATTACCCCGATTGACACATCCAAAAATAGCTTTCGATCCTGAGAAAATAATAAATTCTCCTTATGTCCACATTTTGTTCTTCTACCTATGTGTTTTTACCAAAAGGTGTTAATGAAATCATTTGTTGTACTAGGAATTCAAGTGAAATTGATTAAATAAATTATTATGTGAGAACAACAGTATCAAATATGAAAAAATAATCTACAAATATTGCTGATTATGCACAGTACTTAAATTGGGAATGGACATAATAGACTACATGTTAACTGTGTAGAATGTTTAATATGGAAATAAAAGCAATGTGGAACTGGCAGGTAGCATGGTGGTTAAGGGCACTAGACTCCCACATGGCAGACCTCGGTTTGAATCGGGACCTGGTAGCTTGCTTTCTCACTTTCCACCTCTCTCTCTGTGTGTCTCTCTCTGATCAAACTAGAAAATACTACTACTAATAAATAAGCTTAAATAATTCTTTTTTTTTTCTTTTTCTTTTTTTTGGAGAGGTTTTTGCTATAGGGCGCATGCGCTCGCCAGACAGAGAGACAGAGAGATAGAAAGTGAGAAATCACCCCCCAGAGGGGATGGCCACACTGCAGTCCCTTCTCCTCCATTCTCCTCTTGGGATCTTGGGCATGCACGCACACGTGCTCAGCGTGAGTTTAAGCCACCGGGTCCTGGACTCGAACCATGGTTGACTACGTGGGAGTCCAGCGACATAGCCATTACGCTAACTGCTGGTCCCAGCTTAAATAATTCTTTAAAAACATAAAAGAAAAGGAATGAAACAAACTACTAGCATACTAGCAATAAAAGCATGAAGTTGATTATAAATAATTGCAATAGCTCACGATGTTTGCTGCTGGGTCAACTCCATAATATAGGAATACGTCAAACTACGATTGTATTTGAAAGCTAGCCTGTGGCTTGGTGGTTACATGAACTGGATCCCAGATGGCCGACTACTTGATTTGAGTCCTGGACTCAGCAGCCTGAAAAACATGCCAGGCACATGTCTGTGTATGCCCAAAACCCTCCAAGGAGAAAGGGATGGAGAAGAGATTGTGGTGTAACCATTCCCCGTGGGGGAGTGCTTTCTTGCTTTCTCACTATCTCTCTCTCTCTCTCTCTCTCTCTCTGTCTCTCTTTAGCAAACATACATGCCCTCTGGCAAATCTTTTTTAAGAAAGAAAATATTTTATTTGAGACTTAAACATCTTGGCACTTGTCGCCTTTTATGTCCCTAAAGCTTATTACCATAGGAATCAGAATCTTACCATGCCTCAGGTACTTTTGCTTGTAAATTAAATATATTTGGTTATTTCATTAATATATATTATGTAATAAACTGAGATAGTAATTTCCTAAGAGTTCCTATAGGTGCAGTTAATTTTCCCTTAAACTCGATGTACGTTTTCTGGTAACAGTGACTAATTCAAGGCTTGAAAATAGGTTGAATAGTTTTCAAAAATTACTTAACACTATTGTTAATACTATTGAAAAAAATGTACCTGACAGGATAAAAATATTTGTATTCTAAGTAAGTCACAATATACAAAAATAAATGAACTCGAGTCTGTATTTAATTGAACATTTTCTTGCCCTAGTATAGAATTTATCTTTAGATAAAAACTGTGTTTAGCCTAGCTTGTGGGCTAATTAGCATTAAGTTGCTTTGATTTGTTTTGCTTTCCTTCTCTCTCCATTACTTCCCTGGCTCCTTGCTTATTTAGCAATTCATGATGGTCTCTGACCTGCTGACTCAACAAAGCCCACTTCCAGGTCAGATGGCCATGACCTCGTGTGGACAGAACACAGTCTGTTAGCAACACACCAGGAAAATGGCAAAGACAAATGGATTTGTTGTTTCACTGTCGAGAAGTTATTCTGAGCACAAATCGTAGCCAATAAAAATGATTTGATGACTCAGATACTTGATACAGAAACCTTGATGAACATCTACACTCCTTCAAGAAAGTAAGAGTATGTTTTTATTTCATATTGAAAATAAATTGTGGTGATTTGTTTTGGGTACATCTTTTACATTTAATTATAGACTATTTAAATTACTTTGAAAAGGGTAGATTAAAATCTTAAAGCAATGCCCATATTTACATATCCTAGTCTTAAAAGTGAATTCCGATTTTTATGCTATGAGGTACACAAATATATAAATTAAAATGGGGTATAGGGATATGCAAATTAAAGTTTAAATCCTAAAAGTTACTGCTCATGTTGATGATTAACTGAATAATTATGCTTTTGTCTATATTCTTTTAAAATGGGTGGTAAAGGATGGTAGTAAGGGATGTAGTTCATAAACAAGGTAGTCCTTTGTCTCATAACTCTTTTAAATTACTATTCTCAATAAGCTGTTTAAAGCAGCATTATAAGAAAATAAGAAAGGTCTGGCCCTACAGTGCAGTGGCTAAGGGTCTGTGCACTGGAATCCAGATCCTTCATGGCCAAACGCAGTTCTAGTCCTGACCCTGTCAGCTTGAAAAACATGCCAGGTACATGTGTGTGTGCCCCAAATCTTGACCAGATGGAGAAACAGAGAAAAAGGGATTGTGGCATGGCCATGCCCCATTGGGGGATGCTTTCTTACTTTTTTCTTTCTTTCTTTCTTTCTCTGGCAAGCTCACTTGTCCTCTAGCAATTAAAAAAAAGAAAAGAAAAGAAACAACTTCATTATCAAAAGATTGAGAAACCCAGTTTTAACTAATCTGCCCTAAAAAAAAAAAAAAAAAAGAGTTGATAAATGATAGAATTTGTAACAGAGTAGAAACAAAGAAAAAGAGCTTTTTTACTGGAATAATGCAGTGAGCTATTCCCATGGAGCTGGAATCCAGACCTTCTAGGGGAGGCAGCAGGGTAAGAATTCAAAAACCCAAGAAAAGACACACATTTGATAAAGTTCAAAGTAAGAAGAAAAAAAAAAAAAAAAAAAAAGCAGGGGCCAGAACAGTTCCTCACACATAGTAGATACTCAATAAATAGTTTGAGTGAATAAATGAAGTTAGACTGCCTGGCCATATCAAGCATTGGGATAATTTACTTCTGATAAAAGCACACAAAAATGAACAGGGGGCAATAAGTAAGAGTGATGAGAGACTTAAGCTGTTTGGGCACCTGCTAGAAGTCTTATTCATGTTTAAATGAAAACAGGGTTTCAGATACCAATTTGCCTCTCTGACATTTTCATCTCTAGGAAAGTAAAGGAAACGAAGGAAACTGCTATTTTGGATTTAATTTTAACCAAGGAGAGATTGGTTGGTGAAACAGAAGTAGAAGGGAACTTTATCATTTACTTAACAAATACGTTTTGAATGTCTGCTGTGTGCCAGGTACTTGGAAGATTGTCAACACATTTTAACTTTTGTGATAACTGTGAAGCAGGTGATGAATATGGCCAGACATGTACCACAGTGATTAGGAGGGAAATTCCAAATACTTTGAAGAAGTAAGTATGATTCTAGAGCCTCTGAAAGAAAGGAGACACTCAACCCCTAAATTTGTGTTAGCGTCCTTCCTATGTACTCCCCAAATTCTTCAGACCTCCCTTCACAAATCCGTTGTTTACTGTGACAACTTACACTTCAAGAGGGCAGGCCTGTATCTTTCATGTACCCAGTGAATACAACAGTACCTGGTCCATAGCTGATACTCAATTAATTATATATATGAAGAGACTTTAGAAAGGTCGTGGAGGGCTAGATGGTGGTGTGGCGGTTGAGGTAGCTGGAACCCAAATGGCCAAATCCTACAATTCAAGTCTTGGACCTAGTGGCCTGAAATACACACCAGACATGTGTGCATGCCTGCCCAGTATCCTGAAAGGAGGGTGCTTTCACTTTTCCTCTCTCCATCTTTCTATGGCGAGTACAAGCATCCTTTGGCAAAGATTAAATTTTAAAAAAAAATTGTGGAAAGGTGGAATTAAAGTACAAAAACTGTTTTGGTGCAAAAAATTGTGAAATCTAAGCATAATTTTTTCATAATACATGTTTTCTATGAAAGTTTTGAAGCCCTCTTCTATGTGTCTGTGTGTGTAATGGATAAATCATAAACAGTAATGAAATTCTGATAATATAATCATGAATATTTTCCCAAATTATCCAAGATTGTGCATGCATTTTTGTGTGTATATACTACAAGTCTAACATTCTACGATTCTTTGAATGATTAGATTAGAGGTTTAAGTGCCAGCAGATGGCATGGTGGTTAAGGCGCTGGATCCCACATGGCTGACAGCACCGTTTGAGTCCTGGACCCAGCAGCTTGAAAAACATGACAGGCGTGTGTGCATGTGTGCCCAGAATCCCCTAGAGGAGAACAGAAAAGGGATTGCATTATGGCCATCCCCTCTGAGGTGGTGATTTCTCATTTACCATCTCTGTCTCTAGTGAACATGCACACCCTATGGCAAAAATCTAAAGAATTAAAAATTTAAAAAAAAATTTTATAAAAAAGGAGTTTGATTGTTCTAAAAAATGAAGAAGAGAAAAAGTGAGGAAGAGAGATAGCTGTGGCTGAAAAGGGCACACTTGATTTAACTCAAAATATGAAAGATCAATTAAAAGAAGAATGCGAGTGAGACAAATAACCAAGAACAAACACCAAAGAGGTAGAGGAGAATGCCCTTGGAACAGTGTCAGGAAGCCTAGAGTCCAGGCTGAGCTGAAGAATGTAAGACATTCTAAAAACAACAAAAGAGACTTAAAAAGCTGGCAAGGAAAAAAAATCCTACAGAAAATGAAGGTAACAAAATAAGCCAGAGAGAGAACACTGGAATGCTTGTGATGGCCAGTGAGTTGTGCCCATTTTTGATAATGACATATTTATCATTTCTTTCAAGACTGGAATACAACTTTTGCCATAGTTTTTATTTTAAAAACTTGTTTTACTTTTGTGGGGTGAATGAAAGCGAGGAGGCGTCGGATGAGAAAAACAAAGGTCTATTCAGCGCTTGCTATTGTTGCCTTTTAATCAAGGATACTTACTTCCCACCCATAAGGGTGAAAAATGTGAGTAAGAAGGAATTGAAGCCACAAGCGTCCTAATGCTATTGGAAAATCATGACGCGTTCTTGCACACAAAAACATGTCATGACTGTCCCGACGACCTAATGGATCCTTAGCCCTTCATCATGGGTTAGGGTCTCTTGGCCCAGGTTGGCCACAGATCTTTCACACCAGTGACTGTCCTCCAGAGAGCCATCATAAGGGAATTTCTGAGATTGGAGAAAGCTCCGAAAGCCTGGAGATTGACGAAAAGAGAAACATAAAATCCCAGAAAATGTTCAGAATTTATTCTGAAAACAAAGAGCACTCAGAAAAGGAAGTGATACTTATAAGGCACAAAGAAGTCAAGCAGGACTAAGTGATTTTTCTGTTCTGTAGAATAACTAGAATGTTGGGACCAGCAGATGGCATAATGGATACTTTGCTGGACTCCCACGTGGTTGACGGTTCAAGTCCCAAACTCAGCAGCTTAAAATTCACTCTGAGCACATGTCCATGGGTGCCCCCCAAATCCTGAGAAAAGAATGGAGGAGAAGGGATTGCAGCATGGCCACCCCCCACCCCCAGGGTGGTGATTTCTTGCTTTTTGTCTCTGGCGAGTGCACATGCCCTGTAGCAAAATCTCTCTCAAAATAAAATAAATAAATAAAAAGAATAACTAGAATGCAAAATGAAGAAAATGTGATAGATACAATGAACATAAATTTTGTCAAGGCAGTTTTCACAATATCTTAGGGTTTCATTGCGGATTTAATGGAGAAATACAAACTGAGTAACAAAGCAGTTAAATGGAATAATAATTAGGTTTGCATAACAAAACCTGAAGAGTGTTACTGAATAGGGTCAATGTGTTTGCAGAGGGCAGTCTACATGGATAGCTACTTCTATTTTCTCAGTTTCTGTTTGTCATTGTTGCAGATGATGATACATTTGATGAAACAGTAAAAATAACTGACATTTGAACCCTTATGTGTCAAATGCTGTTTTATTATTCTGTATTTACTAATTGAACAGTACAGGTTTGAACTCTGCGAGTCTACTCATACATAGATTTTTAAAAAAATACTGTGAATGTACTTTCTTTTTCTTAATGATTTTCTTAATAACATTTCATTTTCTCTAACTTCTTTTACTCTAAGGATATAGTATATAAAACATATAACAAAAATATGGGGTTTTTTTGCTTTGTTTTTAAGATTTTTGCCATAAGGCATGTGTACTCACTGGAGAAAAACAGAAAAACAGTGAGAGGGGAAGTAAGAAATCATCCCCTGAGGGGGATGGCCACACTACAATCCCTTCTCCTTCATTCTCCTCCTGGGATTTTTGGGCACACATGCATGCACACGTGCCTGACATGGTTTTCAAGCCACTAGGTCCAGGACTCAAACTGTGGTCAGCATATGGGAGTCCAGCCATATGTTTTAGTCAACTGTTTGTATTATCAGTAAGGCTTCTAGTCAATAATAGGCTATTAGTAGTTAAGTTTGGGGGGAATCAAATGTAAGTGGGAGCCGGCAGATGGCATGGTGGTTAAGGTGGTGGACTCCCACATGGCTAACCATGATTCGAGTCCTGGACCTGGTTGCTTGCTTTCTCACTCTCCCTCTCTCTCTCTCACACACACACACTCTCTCACTCTGGGCAAATTGAAGAAAAATAATAGAATTAAATACATAATTTTTTTTAAAAAAAAGTTGTAAGTGGATTTTTGAATGCATGGGGGGCTGTCGCCTGTACCCTCAGCATTATTCAAGGGCCACCTATGTTTTATGTAATCCTCACATTAATCCTATGCAGTTGATTTTCTTTTATCCTCATTTTACACATGAGTATGGTGGACTCCCACATGGCTAACCATGATTCGAGTCCTGGACCTGGTTGCTTGCTTTCTCACTCTCCCTCTCTCTCTCTCACACACACACACTCTCTCACTCTGGGCAAATTGAAGAAAAATAATAGAATTAAATACATAATTTTTTTTTAAAAAAAGTTGTAAGTGGATTTTTGAATGCATGGGGGGCTGTCGCCTGTACCCTCAGCATTATTCAAGGGCCACCTATGTTTTATGTAATCCTCACATTAATCCTATGCAGTTGATTTTCTTTTATCCTCATTTTACACATGAGTAAACTGCTGCACAGTAAGTTTAAGTAATTTCCTTAGGGTCACAGTTCTTAAGGGTCAGAGCCAAGATTTAGGTCCAGACTACATACTTAATGGCATAAGTAACATAAATATCTTTTAGTTTGCACATGAGCAAAGTGAAACAGACAGCTAAAGTGCAAAGTTATAGATTTGGTACTCAAAAGAATCCTAATAGACTTGAAAAATCGGCCTGATTAATAAGGCAAAATGAATTAAATTCATGCACTTAAATCCCACCCCTGCTTAAAAAAAATCGGCTGCAAAGTATAGCTTGGGGGAAATAGGATTCAATGATAAATCGGAAGTTTTGGGGGTTTTAATTGATTATAGGCTTATTATGACCAATGTACACTGTAATGTTATTATCAAGAAAATGCACTCATAGAGTGCATTAAAAATAAATTCAAAGGCAAGCAGGTGGCATGGTGGTTAAGGATCTTGACTTCCACATGTCTGACCAAGGTTTGAATCCCAGACCCAGCAGCTTGAGAAATCACACCAGGTGCATGTGTGTACATTTTTTGTGTCCAAAACCTGAGAGGAGAATGGAGGAGAAGATATTATGGTATGGCCATCCTCTCTGGGGAGTGATTTCTC
This sequence comes from Tupaia belangeri chinensis, assembly GCF_000334495.1. Lineage (NCBI taxonomy): Eukaryota > Metazoa > Chordata > Mammalia > Scandentia > Tupaiidae > Tupaia > Tupaia belangeri. The sequence goes on from NW_006159858.1 coordinate 2,154,841, forward strand.
ACTTTTTCTCTCTCTGTCTCTCTCTGATAAGTGCATACACCCTATTGCAAAAACCTCAAAATATGTGTGTATGTGTGTTTGTGTGTGTGTGTGTACATATCGTTTACATACACATCTACATATGTATCAGGATGAGAAATGAAAATAAGTTCCAATGATCTGACAAAACAAACTGTTTTATCCACAAAATAATTACTTATAGATTTATAAAGTGCTTTCCATCTCTAACATCCTTTGATTCTATGAACTGTACTATTCTGTAACAAAACAGAGAGCTTATTTTGAATAAATCTGAGAGTTTCAGAAGTGTCCAATTTTTCAAAATTCATTTTATACATTCAATTAGTATATATCACTTAGATTGTAAAGTGAATTTACCCAACATGAATACACTTCTTTCCAATCCAGTTTAGGATACTATACACATTATCATCAACAGATAATAATCCATTTCAGTGTCCCTCCCATAAATGTCTTGCCTCTGTTTTTCTCCTTAATTTCTTTCCTCTATACCCTCCCCCTTCTCCCACCCTCTTCCCACACTGTCTTCAGTATCCCTAACCATTTTTCATGTATCCTCTAGTCTTTCAGTTTCTGCTGTAGAGTGTGGAGAGTTGGTCTATGTTAAGTGGAGATATACAATATCTCTCTTTCATAGCCTGGCTTGCTTCACTCAGCAGTAAATCTTCTATATTTGTCCACTTTCTATCAAATGCCAGGATCATGATTTTTTTTTTTTATGGCTGAATAGTATTCTATAGAGTATATGTGCCACACTTTTGCAATCTAGTCATGTGTTTGTGGACATTTGGGTTGGTTCCATGTCTCAACAACTGTTAATGGTGTCACAATAAACATAGATATGCAAGTACTTTTCCAGTTGAACATTCTCCTATCCTTGGGTAGATAACCAGGAGTGGAATTGCTGGATCATATGGTAGTTCTATTTGTACATCTTTGAGGAACCTCCATATTGTTCTAGTAGCTGGACCAATTTACATTCCCACAGTGTAGAAGAATTCCTCTTTCACCACAACCTCACAGCACTTATCATTGTTTGTTTGTTTATTTGTTTTAATCTTCACCATTCTGACTGAGGTCAGGTGGTATCTCATTGTGGTTTTGATCTGCATCTCCCTTATAATGAGGGATGTTGAGCATTTTTTTCATATGTTTTTAGACTGTTTATACATCTTCCTTCTTTGCTCAGTTCATTTTGCCATCTTTTAATTGGGTCGATTATTTCTTTTCTTTTTTTTTTTCAGGTAAGCTGCTTGAGTTCCCTCTGTATTCTGGTTATCAGTCCCTTATCTGAGGCATAGTTTACCAAAATATTCTTTCATTCTGAGGGCTGTCAATTCACACTAATTACTGTGTCTTTTGCTGTGCAGAAGCTTCTTAATCTGATGTAATCCCACTTGTCTATTTTGAGGATTATTACCTGTGTTTTGGGAGTCTTATTTAAGAAATCTTTCTACCCAAATGTCTCCCAGAGTTTCCCCAGTGTTTTCCACCAGTAGTTTTATAGTTTGAGATCTTTCATCCACTTTGAATTGATTTTTGTTAATAGTGAGAGCTAAGGGTCCAGGTTCATCTTTCTGCAGGTGGGTACTCAGTTTTTCCGGCACCATTTGCTAAAGATGTTTTCTTTTTCTCACTGGATTGACTGGTACCTTTTGTCAAAAATCTATTGGTTGTATGTTTGTGGATTTATTTTGGGGTCTCTATTCTATAGCATTTCTATATACTAACAACCAGCAGATTGAGGTAGAACTGAAGAAAGTAATCCCATTTACCATAGCCACAAAAAGTATAAGATACCTAGGAATAAATCTAACCAAAGAAGTCAAAGACCTCTACAAGGAAAACTATGAAAACCTAAAAAATGAAATTGAAAACTACACCAAAAAAGTAGAAGAACATCTATGTTCCTGGATTGAAAGAATTAATATAATCAAAATGGCAATTCTGCCCAAATTAATCTACATATTTAACACAACCCCAGTCAAAATACCAGAGACATTCTTCACAGATTTAGAAAAGACAATCATAGAATTTCTCTGGAATCATAAGACCCCCATGTTGCCAAAACAATTCTGTGCAAGAGGAGTGGAGTAGGAGGCAACCACTTCCTGGTCCCAAAATATATTATAAAGCTATGATAATCAAAACAGCATGGAAGTGTCCAGTTTTAAAAGTGTCTGAAAGCCTAACTAGAGTGTTGCATGGAAAGTTACAGGAAAAGAGATGACTCCCTTTTAACTGAGAACTTGCATACTATTATTCTCATGCAGTAGAAATTCTCTTAGATGTCATTGAGTCTCTGTCTTAAAATTTTTTTTGAGCAGAGCCTGGGAATGACCCCTTATTGAGAATGTTGGCAAGGAATACACTTACAGTTCAAGAAAAAGGGGGGACCTCGTGGCCCTTTGTAGCCCCAGAATTTCATAACAGTAGCTAATTACTAAACTTCTCTCTGTGAAAGAAGTAGCGCAGGATGGATGTTGAGTTGAGTGTTGAAGCTACATCAACAGGACTGTGTGTAAGTTGAGACCAGTAGATCCTTCTTGTGGAAACTAGACTGAGGTACAAACCAAATCATACATGAAAATTTGTTAGAAAGGGGACCAGCAGTTAGTGTAATAGCTATGTCGCTGGGCTCCCATGTAGTTGACCGTGGTTCAAGTCCCAGACCCAGTGGCTTAAAACTCATGCTGGGCGTGTGTGCGTGCTTGCCCAAGATCCCGAGAGGACAATGGAGGAGAAGGGATTGTGGCATGGCCATCCCCCCTGGGGGGTGATTTCTTACTTTCTGTCTCCCAGTCTCTCTCTGTCTGTCTGGTGAGCACACATGCCCTATAGCAAAAAACCTCTCCAAAAAAAAAAAAATTGTTTTTTAGAAGATAGTTGTGCCCTCTGGTGACAGTTTCCTTCAGATTCTGCTTCAAATGATAAGCCACAAGTTATTTTCTAACAAAGCCATATGTTTTGAGGCATTTCCAGCCCTCTTGGTAGGCAAACTGTTGCCGTGATCATCTCAGACTCCCAGGTACAAAAAGCCCCAAAGGAAGTATTGGTTTCTAAGAGTATGGCTCACATATGTAAGCTGGACTTGACTTCGTTTTGGTTTTCACTTCAAGCTTTCGGACAATATGTGACCAAGACAGAGTAAGACCACTCTGAATGCCTCATGTGAAACTTAGGATAAAGACAGAAGAAACTAGAAAAATGACATCATTTCTTCTCCTGGAATTCTGGAGTTAAAGGCACTCAGAGCTCTCCCACCTTCCTGAACTATAAGGGAGTCGTCATTCCCACCGAGTGCTCATCCAGCCTCTGCTCCAGCAGATGCTGCAATGCGAGACTACTACCTCTCCAGAGAGCTTCTGCCCATTAAAGACACCAGATGTAACGGGAAGAAGGGGCAGGGGACTCTAGGAGATAGCAAATTAAGGAAAAGATGAGGAAGATCATGGAAAAATCACATAGAAAAGGGTATTCCACAGTAGTTTGTCTTCACTGAGAAGTGGAAGCAACATTTAAAACAGAACACTACTTTTTACTGTTGATCATTTTCCTTCCCCTTTTGCCTTTTTTAAAGGTTTTTGCTACAGGGCATGTGTGCTTGCCAGAGAGAGACAGTGAGAGGGAAAGTTAGAAATCATCCTCACGCCGCAGTCCCTTTTCCTCCATTCTCCTCTCAGGATTTGGGGCATGTGTTCACATACACCTAACACGATTTTCATGCTACTGGGTCCAGGGCTCAAACCACCAAGTTGGTCATGTGGGAGTCCAGTACTTTAACCACCATGCCACTGCTGCCCCCTCTTTTGCCTTTTCTTTTTTTTTAAGTTTTTTTTTCCATGATAGAGAAAGAGAGAGAGAGAGAGACCCTCAACAAGGTCTTCACATTGCATTCTACCCCCAGCTTTAACCATCCTAGATCAAGGGCACGCATGCATGTGATCAGCTCACATCCCCAAGATGGGAGCCAGTCAACTTCCCATGTGAATCTATTTGCATTGCTGCTCTGCCATTTCTGGTACCCCCCCTCCTCCCCGCCTTTGACTTTTTTGCAAAACTAGCTTTTTTTTTTATATATAAAGTTATTTTTTTCTTCCCTGAGTGAGAGAAACAGAGGGAGACAGATAGAAAGTACCCCCAACAGGGTCTGGGTACAGCCCACCCCGAGCTTCAGCCAGCCCTGGATCATGGACATGGGCATGCCTGGGAGGTCATACTGAGGGAGGTTTCTGGATGTAAATCCAGAACTTTCCCAGGCGCTGTTAATCCTTTCTGGTGTTGCTAACAGGAATATCTAAGACTGGGTGATTTATGAAGAAATAGAGGTTTTGTTTGCAAAACTTACGATTCTGGTGACTGGAAAGTCCAAAGGCATGGATGGGCTTAGGCCCGCAGCATGGCTCATGGAAGCGCAGAGGATGGTGGGTGCGCACAGAGAGAGAATGAGGTGTAGGTAGCTCTCTGTCTTTAATAGCAACCAGCTTTCATGAGATCTAAGCCCTTAGAGATAGAACTCACTAGGTCTCACAAGGACATCATTAATCTATTCAGGAAAGCGTCGCCTCTGTGATCTAATTACCATGAACCAATCGCCACCCACTGTGCATCACCACCTCCAAACACCAAAGTTCCAATCAGACTCGGGGACTACTCTCCGGCCCCTTTCACCAAGCCGGCTTTATATTTATGATTCTAATTCTTATGGCTGCAAAGATGTCTCAATTGGAATGAACCCTCTAGATAATTTTTAACTCTTTCTTTATTTATATTGTGCTTAAACAGAGACACCAGATTAATGAAACGAGCATGAGCTTGAAGTGTTTGAGAGGGTTGACTGACTCTAGGACTTTAACCTTTACATGTAAGCCTAAGATTCCTCATCTGTTAAATGGAGATAACAATCCCTACCTTATAGGAGCATCAGGAGGATTCACTGAAACACAGACATAATTATCAGTGTGGTGCCCAAGGGACTTTAGTTTGGTTTGCTCACTGGACAGTGCCTGGCACAGAACAGGTGCTTAGTGTTTGCTAACTGAATACTGACTGAATAAATGAATAAATGCAGTAAATAAATGACAACCATGGTGGGTCGGCAGGTGGTGTGGTGGTTAAGGCACTGGACTCCCACGGGGCCGACTGTAGTTCAAGTCCCAGACTTGGTGACTTACTTTCTCACTTTCCATTTCTCTCTTTTTCTGGTCAAATTAAATAATAATAAATAAATAAATAAAATGAAATAAACAATTCTTTTTTTAAAAAATGACAGCTATCACTAAGGACATGACAGAGTCAGACATGAGAAGTCTTTGTAAAGTAAGAGGCTGATTATTCGGAGGTTTGAAGAAGGAACGTGCTTTGTCATATCTAAATTTATTTACCCACGAAGCAGCGTGGTTTCAGGATCCTTCAAACACCAACTCACACTGTGGCCATTATGTCACCTTTGTAGTCTTTTCCCAGTCTCTGTCCTACGTTCCCCCTGAGGCACCTTTAGTGGTCTCCTTCTTCCCAGTCAGGTATCGTTTGAAAGTTTGAGATGAATAATGAAACCACAATAAGTCTGATTGGTGTCATTCAGAAATAGATACAAATATAGATTACTTTTCAGAGACTTTTCCATCTCTAATACTTATTTAGGTTTTTAAAGGAAGCATTTAGTAAAATAAGCAAGAGTATCTTTTCAGTGTCTGGTTATTTCTTTTCAAGACTGAATTGGGTTAAATTATTGAATATTAGCTGTCAGTCATTTTCCAGGATATAAGACCTGATAAAACCAAATGAATCCTTAAGAATAATTTATGATTTGCTTTCCTAAAGCTAAGTGAAACTAAGCTATATAGCTTTTATTATTTTTTTTAAGACAGATTTTTGCTCTAGGGTGCGTGTGCTCACCAGAGAGACAGAAAGTGAAAAATCACCCCCTGGGAGATGGCCACTCTACAATTCCTTCTCCTCCAGTCTCCTCTCGGGATTTTGGGCACACACACATACATGCCCTGGCATGAGTTTTAAGCCACCAGGTCCAGGACTAGAACTCCAGTTGACTACATGGGAGTCCAGTGATGAAATCATTATGCTTTCTGCTGGTCTCAAGCTTTTTTTATTTTTTAAATTTAAAAACAAGTTTTGTTTTTTTTTCTTTTTCCCATAGGGAGCATGCACTCACCAGAGAGAGAGAGAGGGAGGGAAAGTGTGAAATTAGTCATCCCTCAAGAGGGATGGCCACGCTGCAGTTCTTTCTTCTCCATTCTCCTCCTGGAATTTTGGGCATACGTGAATATGCGCCTGCTGTGATATTCAGGCTGCTGGGTTTGGAGCTCTGTGGAATTGAGTACCTTAACCACCTGCTGACTCCTCAGCTATGTAGCTTTTTTGTTTTGGAGCTGTTTAATATTCAATGAAAACATATGTTTTTGCAAAACTGAAAGGACAAAAAATCAAGTTGTATCAAATTAAAATAACAAAAAAAATCAGCATTTCAGGAATAATGGAGAGGGCTTGCAGGTGGTATGGTGGTTAAGGTGCTGAATTCCCACATGGCCAACCCCAGTTTAAGTCCCAAACCTGGCAGCTTGCTTTCTCACTTTCCTTTCTTCCCCCTTACCCTCTCCCACCTCCGCCCCGCACATCAAGTAATTCTTCAAAAAAAAGAAAACAGTAATGGAGAAAATTATCAGATTCAGAACCAGACATGACAGTGGGATGGGTGGGATAATTGGATTCAGATCAGGATGAAAAGGAGCTCTCGCATTTGCTAAAAGAAAAACATAACCAGGGTGGTACTTCCTGCTGTATAAACCACACCATATAACACCTTTTCATGTACTGCTTCTGACATCATCTATCTTTCTGCTTTAATCTTAAAATTACGTTTCATTAGGGCCAGCAGGTATTATAGTGGTCAAGGCACTGGACTCCCACATGGTCAACCATACTTCAAGTCCCAGACCCAGTGGCTTGAAACTCACATCAGGCACATGTGCATGTGTGCCCCAAATCTCAGGAGGGTGGAGGAAAAGGGATTGCAGTGTGGCTATCCCCCAGGGCTTTCTCACTTTCCCTCTTTCTGTCTCTCTCCAGCAAGTGCACACCCCCCATGGCAAAAACCTTTAAAAAAAATTATACTACATTAACCAAACACATTAAATTTAGCAGGGGTACATAATGGACTCTCAATAAATATTTATCAATGAACTTCTGTGCAGTGAGCAGGTAGGTTTTCTTTCTGGTTTCACACATGACTCGTTTGTTTCTGCCAGAGAGGTTTCACTTTCGCTCTTCCTCTCACGTGATATGCCATTCCTCTCATTAGTGGAGCTGTCCCCAAAGGCCAAGGAGGTACTCTGGAGGTGCAAAAGAGCTCTTCCTCTCTAAAACTCTCTCATTAAGCTCACCTACGCCAAAGCCATCTTACCCTGCCAGAAACCTTTTTGTGCATGTGATTTGTTTAATATTCTGTTACCTTCTTATTTCTCTTGGTGCTGACACACCCATGCCCTATAACTAATGCACCCTGTCCCCTGGAAAATAGGCATTGACACTCACTTCTCAGACGGACACACAGACGCCCTCCACATGCAGCATCCAGCCCCAGGAAGCACACTCAAGGATATGTTCCATAACCGGATAGTGAAATTGTTAGAATTAGTAAACAAAAAAAAAAAAAAAAACAAAAAACGGACAACCCAGATAACTTGTCTCTATCAACCTGTGGAGAGTGGGTATAAATGCAGTCCGGGGCTATGAGAGATGGATTTATTTCATCAAACAGGTGATCAAAACCTAATACATTTATACCTCAAAATTGCTTTAAGGTAGATTGGATGACTAGCAAAGTCTTCCAAAGGGAAATAATATATAGTATTATATTTAGTTGAGAGGCCTGTGTAATACTTGAGCTACTATACAAAAACCAGTTCTGATTCATTCAGTCTTTCAACAAATGATTTATGAGATTAAACCACATATTGCTAAGCCCTATAAACAACCATCATAAGCATCTGGTACTTTTTAAATGTCCCCCAGTGTGAGTTCAGTCATAGGGCAGGCAGAGCTCAGTGCAAAGTAGAGAGGATGTGGTGTCTGCTCTCGGGACTTTAATGCTATAAACTGAAGGGGTAGACAAGGCAGGCCATGGGAAGGTTTACAGAGGGCCCATAAAGTGCGTATGAGTGCCAACCACAATAAAAATCCATATCTGTAATGGTGAGGTTACTGGTTAAATGTGTTTAGCATTCTGTTAAATTAATTATATTTTGTTTTTTCATACTCTATAGAAAAGGAAGTTTCAATCTTTCCTTTTTGGACAGAAGTGTAGGCTTTGATGAATAGCTAGACCGGCTTGTCTAGCGACTTTGTTATCCTGAATACCAAGCTCCAGATGTAGAGGATGTTGGGGTACTTATGTGGTTAAAGAGATAGGACTCATGGCATTCAGTAAAAAAGATATGGAGGACTTTGGTGCACATGATTAGATCTTGACCCTGATAATGACGAAAAGACATCACAAGGTCAGGAATATGGTGAGCAGAGGGATACAGAGTGGATTGGAGGGCATGTAAAGTAATGTCGCTAGAACAGTATTCAGTGCTGGCTTTAATGGTGGCATTTAAAGTGATAACTTAGTACTAGGTGTGAAAAAATAGGGAATAAATTATTAAAAGCTCACTGCAACCAGGAAAGGAAGAATAAAATGAGAGACATTTATTCCTCTTTTTCCACATGTCTTTATTGAACACTTCGCTTGTCAAAAGCATTTTTTTACATGGTACTTTGGAAAAGAGAATGGCAAAGCTGAATTTACCAGAAGCAGACTATTTAAAAAGAAGGAATTCTTTCTGTAATTTATTAAATCTATTAATGTCTCATATGTTTGAAGCATTTTATAAATATTTGTTAATTTTCCCACTGTAGCATATTTAAGGTGACAGATTTTTTTTTGTTACAATCAGAAATTGGGGGGAAAATTCACTCAGGTAGCAAATAATGTCCTCTAGAATTTTGAACATATAAAGTTATTGAAATGGAGATTTTATTATCTGTGATTGCACTAGACTAAACTCAAAGGCATTAAAGTCATATTATTTCTCTCTTTTATCCATCTTGGTACAATTACCTGAAATCGGAATATGAGGAAGGAGGTTTGGTAATTTTTAGATTGTTCGCTAATTACTTCTAAGGCTTTTTTTGAACTTTGCTCTTTTCTGTGTTAAAACTGTTAATTGTCCTCTATAGACAAGTACCTTAGCTACTAATTTGGTCACTGAAGCCCTAATCACACCTGGTAGCCAACCACAAGGCAGAAACCAGGACCCGGCCTTGGTTTCTGATCTAGTCTACAAGGAAGAGGTACTGCAGTGATGCATTTGCTTCTGCTAGTTCTGAAGTTTAAGAGGACGGAAGACAAATGTCCCTATGGGCACAGAGCCCTAAGGGTCCATGTCCCCCTTATCAGTACTGCAGCCCTCTCTGGAGCTGCCCAAGCCCTTGCATTGGTGGTAGTCTCAGTGGCAGGAGAGGAGATATAGCCACCTGTGGGCAACTTGTGGTCAGGAGCTGATTTCAAGGATCAGCTCTATCACTGGCTCAAATGCATGACCATGTCCTTTAAACTGAGATTCTCACTTGTGAAATGAGGACAGTGGAGGGACCAGCAGGTGGTGTAGTGGTGCTGGACTCCCACGTGGTCAATCGCACCTGAGTCCTGGACTTGGTGGCTTGAACCTCATGCAAGGTGCATGGGCATGTGTGCCCAAAATCCTGGGAGGAGAATGGAGAAGAAGGGATTGTGATGTGGCCATTCCCCGGGGGGTGGGGCGGGGGGTGGTGTGATTTCTCACTTTCTGTCTCTCTGGCAAGTACACATACCCTATAGCAAAAATCTATCAAAAGAAAAAATAAAATGAGGACAGTGGGAAAACTCCCAGATAGATAAGCTATGGAGAAATCTATTTCTATTCCTTTAGAGCACTTTTATAGTACTTGCTGTATGCCAGGCACTGTTGTAATCACTTGACAAACATGGACTCATTTCATCCTCATTACCACACTGGAACAAGGAAGGGAGGTACTATTATAATCCCCATTTTACTGATAAGGAAATGGAGGCATAAATAGATCAAGTAACTTGCTCAAATCCCAAAATAGTAAGAGGCAGAGCTGGGATTCAATCTTGGTAACTTGTCATTACTTACTTTCTATCAAAAGAGCATAAAGAAAAATCTGTTTAGCAGAAAATAGACAGTGTTTCCTCTTAGTGATTATTTTAGGGCCAGAGATACTGTGGATGGTGGCTGAGGCAACTTAACACAGACGCCTCTGGCACAGGGCCGGTGATGGCAGCTTTCTAGTGTGGCTGCCTGTGTGTGGTCTGCTAGATGGGCTTAAATGGCTGGGACCAAGTGAGGTCTGGTCATAGCCAGAAATAGAATCTAAGAATATGTACAACATATGCATTAGTTTTCTTTCCTTTTTAAAAGAGATTTTTGCTATAGGGTGCATGTGCTTGCCAGAGAGACAAAGAAAGACAGAAAGCAAGAAATCACACCCCCTCCTCCCCCTGGGAGATGTCCACACTGCAATCCCTTCTCCTGCATTCTCCTCTCATGATTTTGGGCACACTCTCTCACGCACGCGCACTTAGTGTGAGTTTTAAGCCACCAGGTCTAAGACTTGAACCATGGTTGACTACATGGGAATACGGCGATGTAACCATTATGCCATCTGCTGGTCCCTGCATTAGTTTTCTTAAACAATCAAACCAGCAAACAGAGGTAATACATGTAGGATTAACTCATCTGTAGGTAAATCAAACCTGATAGGTAAGAAACCTCTCTCCTGTCTGTCCCTAAATGGTTACTCTCACCCCATGCTCCTTACACTTTCTGACTTTAGTAAAGCCAGAATCAAAGTTCACAGTGAGAACTTCATTCTTTTGGGTAAGAGCATGACCCCTAATCAAATGTATATGCCTGGACATGACTGTTAGATTTTTGTTTAGTGCTAAATTAGTTCACAGATGCTTCTGATTAGATCTAGAACCAGGAACAGGTTCTAGAATGGGGACATGCTTCAGGGTGCAATACCCGGAATGTTTGTTAATCAATTGATATGCCTGCACTAGTGTCAGCCTGAAGTTATACCCAGAAACTGACATTTGAAATGATGACTACACTCCCAGCTTGTACTGTCTCTCAGCCTCTGGGACAATTAGTATAAAGGTTGCAAGTTCAGCCTTACAGCTATACCTTCTTCAGGATAAGACCGAAGAGCTGGGCATTCACTAACAGGAGCCCCAAGGCAAAAGCACTGGGCACTGTTACAAAAAGGGAACAAGCAGTGGCTCAGAAGGTGAGTGCCTCTAAGCCTCAGGTGGCCAAGACTTCCAGCCCACTACTGATTGCTCAGCCACACCCAGGATCCTGCCACTCTCCCGGTTCCACCTGCGTCACTACCTAGATGACTTACTGGTCACAGTAAAAGCAAGTTGATAAAGCCAGTCAGGGAACAGAGCTTATCTGTCTGTCGAGAAAGCAGCAGCTGAGGACTGTACAAGGAGCCCTGACTTGGCACCAGGAAACCTTAAAAAGTGAGTTGAGGTTGTATTTGTGGGGAAGCCTTAGGAAGAGCAGTACTGGGTAGAAGAGGAGGCAGGGGAGGGGACTGGCTGCCTGTGAGCACTCTTCTGCTGGAAGGTGAAGCCCTGCTTTAGCCTCTCTGTATTTCTTCCCCATCAAATGCCAGTGCGTTTGGGAGTAGTACATCATGCACTGTTGTTTCTGTTTTTTTGTTCTGTTTTATTTTGGCTAAAGGGCACATGAGCTTTCCAGAGACAGAGAGACAGAGAAAGTGAGAAATCACTCCCCAGGGTGGGGGTGGGGAGGATGGCCACTCTGTAGTCCCTTCTCCATTCTCTGAGGATTTTAAGCACACACACACACACACACACATATGCCCTGCCTATTTTTCAGGCCACCAGGTCAAAGACTCGAACCATGCCATTGGCTGTGTGGGATTCAGCCGCCTTAACCTCTGCACCACCAGCTGGCTCCATACATGGCTTTCATTCAGCCAATGCCAATGCCATTTCAAGGAAGCCGAAGAACTGACTTTCTCTGCTACTTTGAGAAAATCATTAAATGTTTACTAGAAGTGTTCTGGTTTAATGAACCAGGAATACTGTTGAATTTGCTGGACAGAGGTTTTTAAAACCAGGATATATTCCGAAGCGTTTCCTTTCCCAAGTGTTTATTCCATGACAAATGAGCCAGCTTCCTGGAGTTAGCTATAAACATAGAGCTTTGTTGGCTAGGTTTACTTGGGGTTCTCTTTGCCAGTTCAGGGTTATGTTGAAAACCAACAGCCTATGTTTTCGTTGGACATGCATGTGCAAAATGCTGTCCTTAGAAAGATGCTATAAAAAGTTTAAAAAGCATACCTGCTCCCACATCCCACACCTGGTGAGCCTGCCTGTAATGCTGTTGTGTTGCGGTTCTAGGATGAGATTTTCAAACTGGGCATACCACAGCCCCGATGTTGACCCCAGATCTGGACCAGGTCCATTTAAACCCTAGTTTATTTCCCACCTCTTTGTCTGATTCTTCCCAATGCTTTTTTTTTTTTTTTTTTTGAAATGTACACATCTGCCTCCATTGTTGATCTCTATGTGCCTTCGGGGCCAAGAGCTATGGAGTCAGGAGTTCTAAATTCAAATCTCAGCTCAGCACAATAACTTGAGCAAGTAGTTAACATCTCTGAGCTTCCATCTCTTTTTCTATAAAATAGGGATAATGAGAACACATGTATATATTCATCTGGCTGTTAGGAGAATTAAATGAGTACTATATGGTCAGGCCTCAGAGCAGTGCTGGATATACAGTAAGAAGTCAGTAAGTGTTAGCTCTAACCATTGCTGAGCCTGGTGCATTGTCAGTGGTTAATGAATATTTGTCAAATAATGAGGAGAAAAATTGAAAGGGAAAGTATGTTACTTCTTTTCAGCATTTGGGAAGTTTGTGGTAAGGTACTTGTTGCTCTTGGGTGTGTGTAGAACTGTGCTTGATCTTTTGTCCAAACCCCTCCTGGACTGGGATTTGCTCAGTGGGTGGTGGGGAGGATGGGGGAGCAAACCAGTGTGATCTGTGAGGAGAAAGACTATTACGATGTACTTGGAGAAAGTGGAATTTATTCTTCAGAACCTCTTCTTCGCTTCACGTACGCCAGCCACTTCACCTTTCCTGAGGCATCTCTGAAGATGGGCATATTTTAAAGACTTGAGCTTACATCATCGCATCTTAAAAGAACTGAGCATAATTGAATAGCTGATACAAGTGGGTACTTGCACCAGGTCCAGGTCACCCGCATCTCTATGGAAACACATGTTTGCTTTAAAGCCTAGCAATCAAAAGCAAATCCTTATAGGAGCCAGCATCAGGTCACTTTTATAAAAAAGCATTTATTATATTCTCTAGCCGTCAGAGACCTATGAAATGAAATAATTTCAAATTAAATAGAAAACTCATGCCAGAGATGAATGCTAATAAAGCCTGCTATGCGTCCTCCCCAGTGCTTGCAGTGCCTAAGATCTGCTGCATTTATTTTAGCTGTCCTTTGCTCTTTTGCTCCCATTTGCATTCTGCTGCTGTGGGGAGGTGGTTTGGCACTTTATGCAAAAATGGTTAATCTTCATTCATAAGCATTTGCCAGTAGTAAAATGGAAAATGCAAAGCTGGGCCTGCCAGGAAGCATGCTTTGTGCCCTCTCTGCTGGCTCTTTAGGGGCAGCATATACACCAACAGGCATGCTCCATGCAGGTGGTACTGCCTCCTACCTGAGTGCTTGGGCTGTTTGCCATAAAGGTCTAACACTTGCATCAGCAAATCTTGCCCTGGATCTGCTCAAATGATATTCTAAGTGATTGGAAGCTTTTATCTGCCTCTGAAAGCAAGCCTTTTCAAATAAGTATTGACTGTTAATGACCTGTTTAAATAAAACATTCAATTTTCTTTCTTTTCCCCCCACAAAGGACTTAGTAGGCAGCGACATTTCTAAACCAAAGGATAACCCTTCTTTTCAAAAGAGGCCAAGCCAGAGCTTTTAAATGTGAAATTTTTTTTCTGACATTTGCCCTTAAGAATGCTTTTCAGTAAAGTTGTTCTAACAGTGGGTTGAGCACACTGAAGTGTCTTTGAATAAAAATGCAACCTTGAGGGTTTTTTGGGAAACTAAACAAACAAAAACAATCTGTCTTTATATAAAATTCATATTTCAGTCACCATTCTGTTTTGTTGTTTATGTGTCCTTGTGACTAATAATTAAGACAACCTTCCTCTAAGGATCAAGACACTGCATACAGAATTGTAGGTGATGGAATTAAACCACAGAAAAAGGAGCTGAAAGACTTGGAGTATAAAACCTCAGTAATTATAAAGCTAGATAAGGACTAGCAAAGGATTGAGGGAAAAGGGAGAGGACACAAAATGGAAGAGAGAGAGAGTAGACAATCAAAAAGTTAATCAATAGAAAACCTACCTAGGGGGCCAGCAGGTGGCAAGGTGATTAAGGCACTGGACATCCACATGGCTGACACAGTTTGGGTACAGATCTGGCAGCTTGCTTCCTCACTTTCCCTCTCTTTCTGTCTCCGTCTCTCTTTGGTGAGCATGGGTGCCCTACAGCAAACTAAATAATAATAATAATAGGTAAAATTAAATAAATAATTATAGAGGGATAAAAAGAAAGAAAACCTACCTAGGCCACCAGTATTGGTGCAGGGATGTCATGTTCCATACAACAGAAGTCACGTGGGAAGGTCCTCAGTTTTGCATCCCAGGGATTCCCAATACACTCCAGGCATGTGCTGGTGCTCACAATCCTGGTTGGCTGATGCTGGGGGTGAATCACAGTGTGAAGACCCTGCTGGAGGTGCCTTTCTCTCTCTCCTCCTCTGTCTCATGGAGGAAATGATAAATGAACTTTTCATAGATAGATACTGTGGATAGAAGTCTGAATGCTTTTTTATGTTTTTCCAAGATCCCTTCCAGAGGGCCTAGGGAGAGTCATGCCTACAAATATTGACAGACCGTTTTGGCCCATTAGTAACAGGATTCTCCCTATATCCTGCCCTTGGCATAGCATTGGAGTATCTTTATAATAGTAAGCCTCCTTATCGCTGTTACAGTATATTCCTTTCTGATCTCAGCAACCTTCCTTGTCCGATCACCACCCTAAAAACTGTAAAACCCACCTATAACCACAAGCCCCCACATGTCCTGCCTTTTTGGCCCAGAGCAATGGAACTCTTCATTAAATTCCAAATTCTGTCTCTTGCTCTCAAAATCAAATAAAACGAACCCCTGTACCGATCACCCCGAAAGGCATGCTTTGCCTCCTCTCTGGGCCTAGGTCACTCATATTCTGCTTAAAAATAAACCATATTAATTATTCATTTTTTAGAGTTGGTTATTTTCTGTCAACAGTCCATAGGTAGGTAGACAGACAGATGGAGGGAGGGAGAAAACCTACCTAATATTAAATTTTGACCAAGTTCCAGTAATATAGAAGGGACGCTATTTTCCTCTTCAGCTGGCATGCAGATAACCCTGATTGTGCTTAGGGAACTGGACAGTTAAATTCTTCACTAGTTTGAAGGTGATCTAGACAGAGAAATAGTCTAGTAGATCTGAGGCATTTTTTTTAAGGCCAAATTTTAGCTTTCTGCTACCTTAGCTGCTAAATGTTTCCATCAACTCCCTTTGTACCTTACAGACTTGCAATGCCTGAGAGCTAAAGTAAGGACCACAGGGGTCATTTACTCCAGCCTATTATTCCACATCTGGAGGCCTCAGGTCATACTGTGGCCCCATCAGGTTGAAGGGCTCCCCGTGTAGACAGATGTGCAACCTTTCCAGCCTCCCTGTTAAACTTACCTGTCCTGTTTTCCTTTCTCTCAGAGCACTGGTCTCTGCTGAGGACCAAGCAATGGCAGTAAGAGAATGAAATAAATTATTGTGTGATATTGCACTTTCTTCCAGAGGAAATAGTATGCCCTAAACTAAGCAAAAATGTAGAGATGGCTTGAGAAGCTCATGCTCTGGGACACTGTGGGGTGCTGCATTGGCTGAGAGGCTTTGGCTGCTTTCTGGATCCCATCGTGCCATTGACTTCGCTACACAGCATACTTTCTTATTGTCACCCTGTGAGGCGACCATGAGAAAACATCTCAGGATCTATGTGACCATATAGACATTTTAATTGCTTTAATTTATAGTATAGAAGCAGGTAAGCATTCGACCCTAGAATGTCATGGAGCCCCCAGGAGGTAGTTAGAGTCAAGGAAATAATTCCTTGGCTGAGGGCCCACTAAATGCAGCTCTCTGCACTCTCACCTGAGGTAGGAAGCTGCAAGAAAACAGCCATCATCTTAAAACAAGCCCATTCCTGCCCAGGCCTGCCTGAGTTGAATGGTTTCGCCCTGCAATTTGTGTGCCCTGTATGTTGTAGGATGCGTCACACGCTGGTCCTGCCTGAGAAGGCAGGTCTGTTTATTTCTCCTTGAGGAGTTCTTCCTGCAGGTCATAGACAATGAGCCCTATGACTTCTTTATGATGGTATCGAGGTGTTTTTAGCACAATAGCCACAGGCTCCAGAGTCAGACTTGGTCCAGTTTTGGTCCTGCCAGTATGGGACTTTCAGCTAGTTACTGAATCTCTCTGGGCCTCATGCATAAAATGGCAATAATCATGATATTTACCTTATAGACTAGTAAGAGTCAAATGAAAAATGTGAGTCAAACACTTTGAGTGCTTGGCACATTGTAACTTCCCCATAAGTGTGCTAATTACTATTGCTATCATAATATAGTAGTAAAGAGACCTTTCCTCAACCATGTAGTTCGTAGGACACTGCTCCCCCCATTTATCTATCCAGGCTTCTGTGACACTCTGTTGTGTGTTGTGATTAGGATCCAAAAGAGGCCATAGAGACGTGTTAAATTTTCTCCTTTCCAGCAGAAGGTTCAATGATTTTTAGTCTGTAAAATAAACTGACAACCAACTTAACAGGGGAAAAAAAGGCAAACACATTTATTCAAAATTAACAGGCATACGTGTACTCCAGAGTCCAGCAAATCTGACACTCAAAGAAGGGCCAAATTATTGAAGGTTTTCATACCATACAGGGGAAAAAAATAACACAAGATTGAGTTAAGCTATGAAATGGGCGAGGGGAGGAGATGCAAAGATGGTCCTGTTTTTCTGGACCGGGTGTCAGATCTCAAACCCCTTCTTGCTGTCATCCTGTTTTTTTCTGCACAGATAAGAGGGAGCTCAGTAAAACCCTGCTTGCATGCCCTGCTCACTGTTGGGTAGAGTTGTAAATTTCTTTTACAAAGGGATTGCTTTTTAAAGGTAATCCTCTATCTGCAGCTGCTGGGACTAATCATCTTGAAATATATCAGAGAAGTACATTTCGGGGTGACATAGCCTTATATCCTGGCATTTGGCATTTATCTACCCCCTACAGCTTCCATGATGACAATTTATGAAATATTCTAATAAACAGGCCCAAAGAGGCAGTATGATTTTTATGTTTTTACAGATCACGAGAAAACTTTGCGTAAATGGCCTTGAAAAAAAAAGATGGTTTAAATCATGGTTTTAATGAAGTTTCTTGTGTATTTTCTCTGGTTCCCTAAATCCAGTTTAAACAAAGTGATGTAATACCTGAGAATCAGAAAGTGAATCTAAGAGTGGTAACAGATTTCAGAGAAACAAAAGTGAAACTGCATTGAAAAAAAAAAAAAAAAAAGGAGGGGAGGGGAAAATGTAAATAAGAAAGTTAGAAAGCGATGCAGCATTCCAACACTTTAACTTTTCATGTTTTATACGGTTGCATGAGAATGCGGTCATTGGAATTGGAATTTGGTAATTAATTAGATTGTCATACATATGAAACGTCATTGAATTGTATTGTAGTTGTGAAGGGAATTCCATCCCCACCCTAAGTTTTGAGAGTTTGAGTCTATAAAACAAACTGATCCTAGATGAAAAAGAATAAAACAGCATGTATACCGATTGATCATGTGCATGTGTACATGGAGCCACAAAATAGGAGACTCAAAGAAGGGTCCAGGGAAGGAGATTTTTATGTCATCGGAAGACTACAAGAAGAGATAAAGGCATGGAGTCTGTGGGGGAAGGGAGTGGGGCCACAGGTTTGGGAGGGTGAGGGGAGGAAAGGCATGCAGAGCAAAGTCTGTCTTGTTCTGCAAACAGATTTCACTGTAAACGCTCAGATCCCATGGTGCTCTGGGCATGATGTCCATTTAATCTTTTCTAAAATATATAGATTCAGACATTTCAGATAAGGGAGCCTCAAAAAAAAAAAAAGCCTATTTGTATCCACTGTTTACTTCACTAATGTAAATTTCCCCTACAGATGCCAGACCACTCCCCAACATAAGACTTTCTAGTGTCAGATCTATTCCTGTGTCTATAGCTCCTCTGAGTACCTATCTCAAAAAATGCCAAAGAAGTATATTTGGGGGTAGCATATTGTGGTTTCCTACAGTAGCCAATTAGAAATGCTGAAACAAGTATACTTGCCAGAATTTCTACTATTTAGTTTATTTTGCATTAAAAATTGGTCCAGAGACAGCAAGTGGCATGGTGGTTAAGGCACTGGACTCCCACATGACCAACCACAGATTAGTCCTGGACCTGGTGGCTTGCTTTCTCACTTTTCTTCTCACTCCCTCTCTGGCCAAGTTAAAATAATAATAATAATGAATAAAATTAAATAATTCTTTAAAAAAAAAATTGGTCCAGCCACTGTAGTACAGTGGTAAAGCAGTGCCCTGCAAGTCTGGAATCATCAGGTAAACTTAAAAACACAGAGTGGGGACCAGCAGATGCCATGCAGATTACTACTGCGGTTACATAGCTGTAGTAAACATGGTTCAAGTCCCAGACACTGTGGCTTAAAACTCATACTGGGCATGTGTGTATGTGTGTCCAAAGCCCTGAGAGAATGGAGGAGAAGGGATTGCGGCATGGCCATCTCCCCCCGGGGAGTTATTTCTTGCTTTCTGTCTCCCTGTCTCTCTTTGCCTCTGCTGAAAGCCCCCATGCCCTATAGCAAAAATCTAAATTAAAAACAACAAAAAAAAGCAAAAACACAGGATACACACACACATAGGTGCCCCAAATCCCAAGAGGAGCTGTAACACTGGAGAAAGGGAATCAGGACATTGTGGAGACCCTGTGAGGTTGCCCCTTGCTATCATTAAAAATAAATAAATAAATTAATTAATTAATTAATAGGTTTTCTAACTGGTATTAATTCATACTAAGTAAGATTTTTGCTCAATGAGCAGTTCAATCTGATATAACTTTGCTCTTGAAGTGATCGGCAGTAACCCTATTTGTGGCTTATTAATTGTACAATGGAGAAGCATATAGATGATCTATTAAACTGGTGAAACCCTTTTCTTTGTGATTGATGTCTTCTCTAATAACTTTTAGCAATTTCCTTGATTTTTATTTTTCTCTAGGATGTATATAAAAAGTAGATGAAATCCATGTATGTTTGTGTTGCTATTACTAAAGTCTAAATTACAATTTTAAGAAAAAATGTGTAAAGTAATACTTA
Source organism: Tupaia belangeri chinensis (assembly GCF_000334495.1). Taxonomy (NCBI): domain Eukaryota; kingdom Metazoa; phylum Chordata; class Mammalia; order Scandentia; family Tupaiidae; genus Tupaia; species Tupaia belangeri. The sequence goes on from NW_006159858.1 coordinate 2,174,515, forward strand.
AGTGACTGAAATATTACATCAACATCAGGAGTTATATTTCTGGCTAACTTAATTTTATATTGATGAATTTATATGCATGGAACCATGTATCCATAGATTTGAATAGTTAGGCCTCAATAATTCATCTGTTTTAACAACTTTTTTTTTATAAGTTTGTTCATTCATTTCTCCCAGGAGATAGGTAGAGAGACAGGCACCCTCAACAGTGTTGCTGCACCCCAGTCTCTGCCACCCGGCTTGTAGCAGGAGGTCTCAGGATGTGACCCTGGAATTCTCCCATGCAGGTCTCACTACACCACCACTGTGCCACCTCTCAGTGCATCAAGAAGAGTCTTAGTTGATAATAGGAATTAGAAACCAGGTTCTTTCCCAGAAAGTCAGAGATCTCTGTACCTAGCCTTTAGACATAAAGCTCTTGTGATCAGCGCTTGTTAAGGTGTGTGCATCAGTCATGCCCAGCCATGATCCCCCCAAGTGTGAAGACCAGGCACAGTGTGAAGGAATAGAAAGGCCTGTTGTCCCCAAATAGCTATCACTTGGTGTAGGACCTAGAAGTTCCCACATTCATTAGAGGCTTCTCAGGCTAACCTAGATGTCTGCAGCTCAGAAGGCTGGGGTTTCACATTGCTGAACCCTGGGCCTGGCACATGGGAGGAGAACAGAGTATGTTTCCTGGAGGAAAAGTTTTTTCACTAAGTTGGAAAATTAAGATTCAGATTAAGGGCCAGCAGGAAGTGGCAGAGTGGTTAAGGCGCTGGACTCCCACAAGTTTGAGTCCTTGACCTGGAGACTTGAAAATCACTCTGGGTGTGTGTGCATGTGTGCCCAAACTCCTCAGAGGAGACTGGATTGTGGCATGGCCATTCCTCCTGAGGGGTGACTGCTCACTTTCCTTCTCACCATCTCTCTCTCACCCCCACCCCGCAAGTACATGCACCCTGTGGTGAAAACCTTAAAAAAAAAAAAAAAAGATACTAATTAAGTTGAGCTGACTGGCAAGATACAGTTCATAGCAGAAAACAAAATCCCAGAATAGGGACAACACACAGCTTCATAGCTTCGTTTTCCTGGGGAAGAGGGAGTCCGCTCCAGACATGTAGCAAACGCATGATGGCAGGCAGGCAGGTGGGCAGGTAGGTACAGCGTTCTCTGTCACCTTCCAGAGGGACTAGTGCCCGCTGGAGGTTTGGACACAGACAGAGGCCTGTAGGGCACACTGATGATCAGTTTACCCCTCCCAATTTCCCAGGGCTAGACCTTATCAGTAAAACCCACTTGACTAGACACTTAAACCCTTCCTTCTTTAAGGGAAGCCAAATTTATTATCTGATTAGATTAAAACCCTTCAACTAGTTTCCACAGCTGGAGTTGTGGCCAATTTCTCAATCTCTCTGTTAACACACCAGACAGCAGATGCGGAGAGGGTTTGGGGTACACCTGGAAGGCACAGCCTGTAGAGACAGCCTTCCACGTGGAAAACAAACAAGCAAAAGTCCACATTTTCCTGCTACAAAAAACAAAACAAAAACAAACAAACAAAACATTGTGATGAATCTTTCTGGCATCAGTACCAGAGTCTTCCTTGAGTTAGACGTTGAGGTGAAAAAGGAAGGGAATTACCGAGGTATGTGTGCATTGTGTATTTTGTCTTATGAATATAGCTCATGATCTGCTGCTACTACTTCCTCAGATTGCAGGAATGTTCTGTCCTCAGTGGAATTCCTCCCTGAGTCCTCCGTGGATTATAACACTTCCAGCCTTAGACAGTGCTGCACGCTGGTCTGGCCCCTAAGCACAGGGGGTAAGCGCTGGGTATGGGGAGCCGGATTCCACATGGTTGGCCACAGTGTGAATTCTGGCACTGGGCAGCTTGAAAAACGTGCCTGGCACATTGCATGCACATGTCCAGGGTCCTGATGGGAGGAAGGAATGGAAGAAAGGGGATTGTGGCATGACCAGGGCCCTTTGGGAAATGCTTTCTCTCCCCTCCACTCTGCACCCTTTGGTATTAAAGGAAAGGAAGAAAATGCTGCACACCTAAATCTTAGGCTTCAAAGCCTAGATGCAAAAACAAAAAAAATTTTCTGTCAGATTTCACACATCTGTAATGGCAACGTTAAACATCTCCCTTCAGCTTATCTAGTCTAGAGGATTCAGCTCATCTAGCCTAATGACAGGCATTGTGGCTCACAGGTCTGTCTTAACAAATGGCCCCAACTCCATCTGTCACTATTCAGTTCTTCACAGTTTCATAAATGTTCCTCTCCTCCAATTCCACTTTTGTACACACACACACTACCGTCACACACTAGAAAATCCATGTATATATAATATATATTCACATATTATAGTTTTATTTGAATGTGCACATCAGCTATGCAGAAAGTCTTCAGATATCATGACACTGCAGTGGCTGACCAAAGGCTTCACTTTTTTTTTGGGGGGGGGGCATTAACTTAATCATTTTGTTTGATTTTTATTTTTAAAATAAATATAAATGGTTTCTCCTTGAAAGGATCCAACACTTTTATTTTTTAATTTTTTTGTCAAAGGCTTTACTTTTCATCCTTGGCTTACAAATAAAAACACTTCGTTATTTGTTCTTTTACCTCATACCCTGTGACTGTTCATTGTTTGAGATAATCAGAAAAGAATTCTGTCTTGGGGACCAGCAGTTACTGTAATGGCTATGTCGCTGGATTCCTATATAGTCGACCACAGTTCGCGTCCCAGACCCGGTGGCTTAAAACTCAGGCCGGGCGCCTGTGCGTGCATGCCCAAGATCCCAAGAGGAGAATGGAGGAGAAGGGATTGCAGCGTGGCCATCCCCCTTGGGGATGATTTCTTGCTTTCTGTCTCTCTGTCTCTCTCTGTCCGGCGAGTGCAAGTGCCCTAGGGCAAAAACCTCTCCAAAAAAAAAAATTCTGTCTTTTACTGGTAACTTTCAGGAGCTCGAAGAAGTGTGAATAAGATTCAGGTATTATTTGCCAGTTCGTATTATTTACTGTCTCCTATGTGCCAAGTATATAGTTCAAGAATACAGAACTGACCATTTGGAAGGCGTGGGAGCTGTTTCAAACGGAGTGGACAGTCTTTGCAGACCGTATGAGAAAGGCTGCCTTACTGGGAGCGAGGATGCAGGGTCTTTTCTGCTAGGGTGCCCAAATGCATGTGTCAGTGGCAGTATCATTTAGAAACTTCTAAAATAATATCGTACTGTTCTTAATATTTGATAATATGCCTATGTGGATTCCCATTTGAAAATAGTTTGGTAATACAGTTAATGATGCATATTATCAAACTTTCATCCTAAAATTAGCAAAAGGTAGTGAATCTAAATGTATGCTTTATTTAAGACCTAGGTTTAAAAGAAAATAGTGGGGGAAAATCAAAGAATCTTTGCAAGTTATCCCTGATATCTATCATCTCTAGAGGTGAGGACACTGTAAGTCCAAAGAATATAGGACAGTCTTACAGTGGTTCTTGATTGACAAACATGCAAATAGGTTGTATATATAGATGTCTTGGCCTGACCCAGCTGCTAATTTCTGGACCGATCTTTTCATGCATTTAAGTCATTTATTCTCTTATTTCAAAAAGATTGAAACTATTAAAGACTTAAGATCTAACTTTCATAATAACAATGAAAGATTTTGACCAGATGAGGGAAAAGAAAACACTATGGCTTGATGTCAGAAACACGGATCTTCTCAGAGAGGGCCCCTTCACAAAGAAGATTGGACGCCAAAAGCAGAAAACTTGAAGAGTTTAGGAAAACAAAGATATAGGATTAATTATGAAAGATATGAATTCATTTCAAAGTAGATCATGTATTTATGGTCACTAAAAATTATGATGAATGCATATATGTATTGATCTGGAAGGTTATTCTTATATGTTAGTAAGGGAAAAGTAAGTTTAAATATTGTTATGTAGTGGGGCTAGCAGATAGCATGGTGCATTAAGGTGCTGGACTCCCGCACGGCGGACTGTGGTTCAAGTTCCAGACCTGGCAGCTGCTTTCTTTCTCTCTCTCTTTTTCACTCTCTTTGACTCTTTCTAGTCAAATTTTAAAATAATAATAAATTAATGAAATTCATTATTCTTTTTAGAATTTGTTATGTACTGATGGAGAGTGAGGCAGGGCAGGGGGTAACATTAGAGTGGTCAGAAGAAGGCCTCTTGGAGGAGATGACACTGGGGCTGAGATAGACAACAAGAAATAACTGTGTAAAGATCTGAAGTCAGACAATGCCAGATAGGGAAAAAGAAAAAAAGATAAATGTTTCTTATGTCAAAACCAGAAACCATTTTTCCCGTTTCCCTCTGTAGTGCCTGGTATACTTACATACATGCAGGAGATACCCAATAGATGTCTGTTACATTACCTAGGGGCTGATACAAGCTTTGCGACAGAGAGGATTGTGAAACAATGCTTGGCTAAAATAGGTACATTTTCCTTCCTCTGTTTTTGACCACCTTTCTTTTACATAATAAGAAGAAACAGTTTGGGTGCATTCCCATCTGTCTTTGTCAGTTTTCATGTCAATACAGTATGAATAAAAGATTTTACATTGTCTTCCAGAGTTATCACAACATGCTTTTAGAACATATCTGAGTCAGATGCTTAGCTTGAAAGTATTTTTACACACTGAAGTGGTATTTATGATTATGACTGAATGAAATTGTTTGCTATGTTGGAAGAGTGCATAAAAATAACACATTGAGAAGTCAATTTTAAAACTTTAATCCTCTCCCCCTTTTTTATAGGGTTTATTCCACTAGCAGCAAAATGGCTGAACTCAATACCCATGTGAACATCAAGGAAAAGGTAAGATCAAGTTATGTGTTGGCTTGCAGAAACTGCGAGCTTGATAATGCAATCCCTAGCTGCTAAAAATTCAGTTACAATGGGAGAAGGGAAATATGCTTTGGGGGCTACTTAGTAAGTTTGTCATACTAGTAAACTGTTATAATTAGCAGAAAGAATATGTAGCATCTATTGAATGTTTGTTAAGCATAATATTTCCATTTTCTTATGTAATCTTGACCATAACCCCTTGAAATGGGTACTGTTATTTCCATTTTACAGAGGTGGAAGTTGAGAAACGGAAATAATTTGGCTAAGCTATGTAACTAGTAGGCTGAAATTTGAGCCCAGGAATTGCCAGTCTAGAGTTCATACTCTAATATCATGCTAGGTTGTATCCAATAGCTAGGCTTTATATTACTCATCCAGAGATGACCTCACATAGAAATATCCAGTGTTTGCCAGGTGGTCATGCTAAGTAAGAGCCTTTAAAATTTCTTTCAACCCCATGGAGTTCATGAGTGAAAACTATTCCCTTCCTCCACTTAGGGTCAGAGCCCTTCACTTGCCACATTGGCTGCCTCGTACTGTTAGCTTTTTGTGTTTTTGAGGTTTATGCTATTGGGCGCATGTGCTCACCAAAGAGAGACACACAGAGAGACAGTGAGAGGGAATCCATGGGGATGGCCACACCGCAATTCCTTCTCTTCCATTCTCTTCCTGAGAATTTGACCACAAACACACATGCACCCAGTGTGAATTTCAAGCCAGCAGGTCTGGGGCTTGAACTATGGTTGGCCATGTGGCAGTCCAGTGTCTTAACCACTATGCCACCTGCCGGCCCAATATATTGTTAGGTTTTAATGATCATAAGCTATAGAACTTGGTGATAAATTTGTTTAACCCCTTCATCTGGCACCATTGGGACTGAGGCCCTACGAGTGATTTGCCTTTATTATGGCCAAGTGGGAGAGCCTGGGCAGGACCAGGTCAGTACCATGTCACCTCGGACTGAGGCCCTACGAGTGATTTGCCTTTGTTATGGCCAAGTGGGAGAGCCTGGCTGGGCAGGACCAGGTCAGTACCATGTCACCTTCTGCAGGGTCAGTCTCCAACCTCGATTGCACTGGAAACCAGTTGAGGGCAGCAAAAATACAAGGTAGGAGTTCTCATTATTTTTCCTTTTCCTTAGCAAGGCTACAAAGGATCCCAATACTGTTCCAGATACTGTGGATATGGTGCTGAACATGCTTCCTGCACCAGTGGAGCTCCCTCCCATTTAGGAGCAAAGAAGCAGAGAATAATAACAAAAACATAAAAATAAACACAGTCGGGGCCAGCAGGTGGCTTAGTGGTTAAGGGCATTGGACTCCCACATGGCCGACCATGGTTTGAGTCCTGGACCTGGCAGCTTGCTTTCTTTCTCACTTTCTCTCTCTCGCCCTGGCCCTCTCTGGTCAGATTAAAATAAATAAATAAATAAATAAATAAGCAAACAAACAAAATTAAAATAGTTTTTTAAAAATTAAAAATAAATAAATAAACAGTCATTTCAGACAGTGACAGCTATTATGTGGGAAGCACAGCAGGGTGTTGTGATGGAGGGAAAAAGCACGGGGTAGGAAAGGAAACCGTCTTAGAGAAGTTGATATTGGAGTTGAGTTAAAGTCAAGGAAAAATCAACCACACAAAAAAACAAGGGCAGAGAATTCAGCATGTAGGGGGGGAAAGCAGATGCCTAAGATGAACTTAGTTGAATGTGTTTGAAGAGCAAGTAGTTGGTGTGGCCAAAGCGTGCCAGGCAGAGGGGATGGTGATGGAAGATAAGGGCAAGAGTACTCTTTTTGAATATTGGCTCTTTACCTGGGTCCTTTACCATCCAAGATTCATGGGCAGAATTTAGGGGTCTGGGGCCAGCAGATAGTGTAGTAGTTATGTGGCTGGACTACCACATGGCCAACCATGGTTCAAGTCCCAGACCCAGTGGCTCAAAAATGACACACACGCCAGGCACGTATGTGTGTGTGCCCAAGATCAAGGGAGGAAAATGGAGAGATTGTGATGTGTCCATCTTCCCTGGAGGGTGATTCCTCAATTTTCCTCTCACTGTCTTTCTTTCTCTCTCTCTGGTGAGCGCACGAACCCTAAGGCAAAAACCTCTTTAAAAATAAAAACAAAAAAACTGTAGAGGTCTCTGAACTTGTATGGGAACAAATAAATTTTTATATTATCATATAAAAAATGTTTGTCATCACTAATATCTAAATGAAATTTAGCATTTTCTTCAGTTATGAATGTAGACAAAGTCACAACAGTACCTGTGATTTTCACAACTGGAGGTTATAGACACTTTCATATCAAATTACATTTGTTACAGATATCCTGAAGTGTTTGTATCTCACTACTTCAAAGTTACTGTAGTTATAGAATCTGCCACTCTATTGTATTATGTGGTATGTTGATAGCAAAGTACATATATTGCTTATAACACCAATTTGTTTTTTTATTAATACTTTAATATGAGTAGTTTCCTTTGTAATTGTGTAGATTTTATTATTTTTATTTATTTTAGACTTCTTTCTTTTTTCTTTCTCTTTGAGAGAGATTTTTGATACAGGGTGCATGTACTCACTGGAGAGAGAGAGACAGAGAGCAGGAAATCACCCCCCATGGGGGATGGCCATGCCACAATTCCTTCTCCATTTTCCTCTTGGAATTTTGGACACCCACACACACAACTGGCATGAGTTTTAAGCTGGGACCTGAACCATGGTCAGCTACATGAGAGTCCAGCGCCCCAACCACTATGCCACCTGCTGGCCCCTAGACTCGCTTTTTGACCCCCTTTTAAAGTTTATTTCTTCCATGAGAGAGAGGCACCCTAAATAGGGTCTTCACACCACGATCCAACCCTTCACCCCTAATTCAAGCCATCCTGGATGATGGGCACCTACATGCTCAGGGAGGTCCTGGGATGGAAACTCAGCACCTTTCCCATGTCAGTCTGCTGCACTCCCATCTGACTTCTTTTTCACTGATTTCCATTGTCCTGAGAAGAACCCCATGCGTTTTGCCAGACTGTCAAAGGAGTTCCATGTACTAAGGGATTTAGAGCCATTAATAGAGCCATGTAGGGCTTTATTAAAAAGGTATAGTATTGGGACCAGCACATGGCATAATGGTTATGTCACTGGACTCCTACATAGTTGACTGTGGTTTGAGTCCTGGACCTGGTAGCTTCAAACTCATGCTGGGGGCATGTATGTGTGCATGCCCAAAATCCCAAGAGGAGACTAGAGGAGAAGGGATTGTAGCATGGCCATCCTGCTGGAGGATGATTTCTTGCTTTCTGTCTCTCTGGTGAGTGCACACATCCTATAGCAGAAAATCTCTCTTAAAAAAAATAGTGAAAAGGCATAGTATTGAAAGGTTTTAAGCAGGAGCATGACTCAATATGACATGGTTTATAAAAGCTCACTCTGGCTCCATCAGCACCTATGCAGCATGTGTTACAAATCTTTATATTAAGTAACTTTATACTTTGATAGGGACGTGGAGGCTTGAGTTCAAACTTGACTTGTTCAAAGTCAGGCTCTCAGGAAATGTAGAGGAGCAAGGATCTAAATTCAATTGTTTCTGTTTCCAAAGTCTGTGCCAGGCCAGCCAGGTAGCATGCTGTTAAGGTGGCTGGATCCCACATGACCAACTGTGCAGTTCAAGTCTAGGACCTAGTAGCTTGAAAAACATGCTGCGCATATGTGTGCACCTACCCAAAATTCTGAGAGGACAATGAAGGAGAAGGGAGCAGCATGGTCATTTCCTCCACCAGAGAATGCACATGATCTGTAACAAATTGATAAACAAAAAAGCCATGCTCTTTCCACTATATTGCTGCTTCTCAGAATTTTCCACCAAAATATCCCAGGGCACAGACCAAATATGTTACCACAAGTCTCTGAAGACAAGGTCAAAACCAATTTCCAGCCACATATAATTTCTTTGGTGTCTTACATTAAATTGCTCTAAAAATTGATGCAAAACTCCTGTCCACTCTATTCCATAACATTATTTATATATTATTTTAATATAAAACTCTTATAACTTATCTACCATTGAGTACATTATAGCAGAAAAATGTGCCCCTTTTTAGACTATATGGCTTTGTATTCTCCCTGACTCACAGCCATACACGCAAGTGAGAATATGTATTCCCCAGTGTGAGAGAAGCAGGGCTGAGCATCATAGTATTAACCAGAGACTGGCCCGTTTCCAAATGTCTGTTGATGGACAGATTGAACAGCTCCTAAAATTGGTCTATGAGAAGAAAAAGCACTTTAAAGAATCAGACTCATAGTCATTGATCCTTGCAAAGTTGCCTACTAGACAGAGCAATATGGTAGGTTTAGCAGTCAACAATGGAGCGTCTTCTTCAGAACAGTAGAGAGATAGGCAGATCTGTTGGCACACAGACACAAAAGTTGAAAGGAAAGGCTCCATGCATTGGTTTAGGTGCCACATTCATCAACTCTTCATGAAAATTGTCACATACCCCTGTGAATATTAGCAGTAGATGGTGTTTTGTCATTGCGTTTCGATAACTTATCAAAATGTTGGCATGACTTTGAAAGAGGGTGATGTTTAAATTGTAAATATTATCAATCTGCATGACAGTGAAGGTAGAGCTCCTCTAACTCAATTAGTGAATTCCATCTTCTTGTGTCAAAAGGTTAATAGATTTTCCGACTCAATAAAATAAATCATAACAAACAACTGAAATTTCTTATCATTTACAATTTTACATTGATTTATTTTAGTATACTTACTTCCTTTAGTTATTAGCTTTTATGGCCCTTTTATGATTAGTTTGTTTCTCAATCTGTCATACAAAGCAATGACATTTCAGTTCTGAAAATTAAGAATAATAACAACTGTTATGTCTTAAATTATATGCTCATAGAGATCAGAAAACAGATCTATGGAGTGTTTTTAATATATCTAGTCAAACGCTGTGGGAAATTAAATACTTAATCAAGGCCTTGTGATGAAGTGAGTTCATCAGTTGTCTCTAGTGGGATGAATTCAATCCACTGGATGACCTGATTAGGAGTAAGTACTTGGTAAGGAAATAATTTCTGTCTTCATGCAGCTTTTAGTCCAGAGGAGGAACAAATAACTTAAGGTTTAGTATCTCAAGATAATTGAAATTTAAAATTAACACTTTGTGACTTTTAGTTCAAAATATCTTGAAGGGACCAGCTGTTAACTTAATGGCTATGTCACTGGACTCCCACGTAGTCAACCGCGGTTCGCATCCCAGACCGGGTGGCTTAAAACTCAGGCCGGCGCATGTGCGTGCGTGCCCAAGATCCCAAGAGGAGAATGGAGGAGAAGAGATTGTGGCGTGACCATCCCCCCTGGGAGGTGATTTCTCGCTTTCTGTCTCTATGTCTCTCTCTGTCTGTCTGGTGAATGCACACGCCCTATAGCGAAAATCTCTCCCCCCAAAAATAAATATATAAATAAATAAAATATCTTTACATTGTAGGGTTATAACTATATGATTTAAATTGGAAACATGGTTGGAGTCAAAGTTCAATCTCCTTACATATATACATCATCTGCATTATCAGACTTTGTCTGCTTTTACACCTTATCTGTGGCCACTCCTCCACTAAGCCCTTTCAGTCCAGGCATCCAGACCTTGCCTGTGTCAGCCTCCACACTTTGGCAAAGGCAGTTCGCTCCATCTGGGATACCCTCCTCAGGGACTCCACCCTCATTCACCTTCCTTTCCAGAATCCTTTCAGACGTCACCTTTCTCCTTCCTCCTGCCCTTCCACTCTTTCCTGTATTTCAGTGGGGTCCTCTGCATTCTCCACTGCAGCTCTTATTCTACACAGGGTCATTGCTAGCTATCTCCCCCACATGAGACTGTGTTCCTGGGAGGCAGGGTCTGGGTCTTACTGTTCTTGGGTTAGAAACCTAGTTGACCCCCCAGTTAGAGTTAGATAAATGAATGGATAGCAAATGAATGAACATTCCTCAAAATCTCAAGCCTTCTTGAAAAATGAAATGTAGGTTAATGGAAATGTCATCTCATTTTAGTACTCGCTTTGCTATTTAAATAAAACATGTTTTAAATCACTTCTAAAAACAGAAACTTGGGTTACTTAGGTTGACTACCTGTGGTTCTACAGAGCATCTTTATGAGATGATTATCAAATACAGGTGATCTCAGGTAGGAGTTACAATAATAAATGAAGCCTTTTAGTGAATAACCAACCATACCCTGCTGCACACACACACACACACACACACACACACACACACACACAAAATTTAAAAAATCCCACCGTCTCGCTGTTACAGAGAGAGATCAGAACAAAATCGTTGGGCTAACCTGGGATTTTATTCGTAGAGCATAACTCATTTCTCTTTACTTTTCTTTTTTTGTTATTAATTTTTAATTTTTTCTTTTAATTCTAGAGGACATATGTGCTTGCTAGAGAGAGCAAGAGAGAGAAAGCTCCCATAATGGGGTAGGTCCTGCTGCAGTCTTTTCTTTCTCTGGGTTCTTTTTCCCATCAGAATTTTGAGCATGCACACACATGAGCCTGACATGTTTTTCAAGCCACCAGAGCCAAATTCAAACTGTGGTTGGCCAAATAGGATCCAGCTCCAAATGCACAGTGCTTAATCCATTGAACTAGGGGACCAACCCATAACTCACTTTTTATATCTCTTTGCTAAATTATGTTTTCTTTAAAAATTCGATTGGAAACTCATAGATGAGTTAAGTATAGGGCTCCAGTAGTGACAATTATATTATTTCCTGTGTGGAATATTTGGATACCAAGATAATTCGGGGACTCAAAATTTTAATGTAATTCATAATTGAATAAGAAAGGATTATTAGGGGCAAGTGTAGTGGTTAAGGCACTGAATTCCTACGTGGTCGACTGCAGTTTAAGTCCTGGACCCAACAGCTTGAAACTCATGCTAGGTACATGTGCTTGCATGCCCAAAATCCTGAGAGGAGAATGGAGGAGAAAGGACTGTAGAGTGACCATTCCCCCAGGGCATGATCTCTCACTTTTTGTCTCTCTGTCTCTCTCTGTCCCTCTGGTGAGTGCATGTGCCCTTAAGCAAATATCTCTCCAAAAAAGAAAGAAAGGGTTATTAGAACTAGTACAGGTGAAATAGAATTTTTAGTCAGATAGTTTTCTTGCATTCTTATAAAGCAGTTTAAATAGAACATAATTCAGCAATAAAACTTGGTAATGGAAAGTAAAGGGGACTCTTGTTTGTAAAAGGGGTTACTATCTGCCGACTGTTCATTTATGGACTGATACCTAGTCCCTATAATGAGTGATCCCTAAGTCACCTTAAGTACACTTGGGAAATAATCTCCAGTGAAGTAAGCTTATAGGAAGAGTATGGATTTTGGAGTAGGTTGTCAGAGAAGTCATGACACATTTTTGCATAGAAGCACATAGAAAAATATGTCATGACTTTTTTGGTGATCCAGTAGCTTCACAGTTATTACTTGAACAGCCTTGGGTAAGTTGCTTACATTCTCTAGGCCTCAGTTTCCTGCTCTGTAGATTGGACATGATAAGAAAACCTATGTCGCAGAGTCATCAAATACAATAATAAATATAATCTCTTAATAATATGAACTATAAAAGATCTGGGGGGAGCTTATCTTTTTATTTTATTGTTAAAAAATGGAAAAAGAGGGGATCAGCAGTTAGTGTAATGGCTATGTCACTGAACTCCCATGTAGTCGACCGGTTCGAGTCCCAGACCCGGTGGCTTAAACTCACGCCGGGTGTATGTGCATGCGTGCCCAAGATCCCGAGAGGAGAATGGAGAAGTGTGGCCATCTCCCCTGGGGGGTGATTTCTTGCTTTCTGTCTTTCTGTCTCTGTCTTTCTGGAGAGCGCACGTGCCCTATAGCAAAAACACCTCTCCAAAAAAAAAAAAGGAAGAAGAGCTCTAGTTAACATTTTTGTTGGGAGTTCAAAATTTAAACTCAAATAGAACCAAGATTAGACAGAAAAAAATTAAAAGCCCAAATGAGAAAAAGAACATAAAGTGGACTTGACTTTTTCAAACTTTTATAGCTATTGCTGAGCTTGACAAAAAATAAGTGAGACTAGACAATATGATGTTATGGAAATGGGGAATAGCTGGGTGTGTAATATCAGTGCTGAGCTGTGCCACTTATTCCGAATAGCTTTTAGAGCTGTGAAAAGTTATAGAGGTAAATTGGGTTATAAACAATAATCGTAGAGAGTCATTAAAATGAAGGAGGGGTACTGGAAAGGGGGAGAAGAATCTCTTGTCCATGTTGGGCACAAAGAGCTGTCATCTTCAGCATGTCTACAGATGACTTGCAATGGAAAAATGTTCATGTGGGCCAGGAGGTAGCATGGTAGTTATAACACTGAACTCCCACATGACTGACCACAGTTTGAGTCGTGTGTGTGTGTGTGTGTGTGTGTGTGTGTGTGCATGTCCAAAATCCCAGGGGGAGAATGGAAGAGAAGGGATTGCAGTGTGGCCATCCCCCAGGGTCAGGGAGGAGAGATTTCTCACTTTCCCTCTCACTCTCTTTCTCTGGTCAGCGCACGTGCCCTATGGCAAAAACAGAAAATAAAATAAAATAAAAATGTTTATATTTCTGTGTCTGATAGTCTGTCCACAACAAGTGGAAAGGTATTCTATTATTTTATAATAAATGTGTCCCATTTGTTATCATATTTCTGTAACTGTCTTGATCTGTGTTTTACAAAGACTGAAATGTAGTTCAAATCTTTAGATAGAGCATGGTCAGAAAAAAGAAGCATTTGATGAAGTAGGTTTTAGCAGGCTCAGAGAGTACAGAAGAAGCCCATCTTCATACATCTTTAAAATATTAACTTCATTTTACAAAGAACTCGTTTCATGGGATTTAGGACAAGGTTTAATGATATCCAGTTGTTCTGAAAGAACAAACCACGCAAGCTTTGGAGCAAATCTTAATTCCATAATTTTGCCAGAGTGTTTAAGTCAGTTTAGCCTAACCCTTGGATTCCAACAGTGAGAACACAAGCCACACCGTTTTCTGATTTCACTGTGGACAGATTCTTGTCATCATTTTCTCATAGGAAAGGGTCATTAAATTTCCCTTTCAGAGAAAGGAGAAACATAGACAATAGTTATTGCCTAATGCTTATGTACAGAACTGCTGTTATTGTTGCTTGGCAACTAGAAGAGATTTGACAAGGAGTCTAAAAGAACTGAATGAATAAATGGAAATGTCAGCATCGGTTTCAGGGGATAAGAAGAAATTTACTATTGCAGGATTAGCATCGCATTGCTTTTTCTAAGCTACATGATTGGAATTCACAGTATTTCTGTCCTGCTTTTCCTGCCCTCCTCTTCCCCCAGATTTTCATCGTGTCCCTTTTGCACTGTGTCTGAGAGGTACAGAGAAGATAGATGGTTAATGCTAACAAATACAAGAGCATGTCAAAAACGAAATCTTTGGCAGCAGGAAAAAGTAACCTCTGTTGGCAATCCCTTGGAATTTATAGGTACTTTACCAACATTCTAGTTATTTCTCGCAATGATCCTTCATATTAAATTATACAGTTTTTACAGATAAAAAATAAGAAGGCTGCAACAATGGTTTCTTATGACCTTGCACACTGCAGATCTGTTTGGATGGAGAGGTGGATCAAGCACTTGAATTCTGTACACTGCTCATATGGTTATTAAAGCCACCTTTTATCTCTAAGTCATGTCTCCATCACTTGATTAGACACTCCTTATAAGCAGAAATGGGCTTTTAATTTATTTGTGTAGTTAATAGCACTTAGAATAATCATAGACTGTATACCCCCACATATTTACTAGTCAATATTTAGCTCAATATAATAATCTAGCCAAGATTCTATAATGGCTATTCTTGACTAGTGGGGAGGAAGGAGAAGGAAGTGGGACATGCTTCCCTGGGTTGAGGCAAGTAGTAGAATGTCAGTGGGGAAAATATAGGTATAATTAGAAAAAATATATTGGTGTTAGTTTACATCCTCCAAGAAACAGATGCCAAGATGGGGATTAGAAGAGATGCCATGAAGTAGGAGTGAGGGGAAGGAGGTGATCATGCTTATTATAAAAGATAAAGAGGAGGAAGCAGGTGCAGACAGAGAGACCCTTCAGATTTCCAGCCAGGTCTGACACGTTTGAAAGAAGGGGAAGAAGAAAGGAAAGTTGAGTAGAAAGTGTCTCAGATGCGTGGTGCAGTTCTAAGACAGTTTCAGCAAACTGATAGGGAGTCTTCAGACCAGAATTCTTTGCTAAAGACCCTGTTCCTCAAAAATGAACTCTCACAGGGGACCAGCAGATGATGTAATAGTCATGTTGCTGGACTCCCATGTAGTCAACTGTGGTTCAAGTCCCGGACCTGGCAGCTTGAACTCACTCTGGGCAAGTGTGCATGTGTGCTCAGATCCCAAGAGGAGAATGGAGGAGAAGGGATTGTGGCATGGCCATCCCCCATGGGGGGTGATTTTTCACTTTCTGTCTCTATGCCTCTCACTGTCTGTTCAGTGAGTGCACATGCCCTATAGCCTCTCTCCAAAAAAAAAAAAAAAAAAAGAAAAGAAAAAAATGAGCTCTCACTTGTACCCTATCACCTCAGTTGTTATTGGGATGCAAATGCAATGGTGGGGTGGGGGCGGGTAGCTGGGCAGCAGTCAGCTCTGCTTCCTGCTATAGATTTCCACAGCCACCATAAAATAAAACTCAAGAATATAGCAGAATTTTATATTTAAAAAGGAAATTGAATTCTTGTTTTGAAGTTCTGTCGTAGAAGAAAAGCAAGAGAGTGAATTAAGTGTTCGAAACCACCATTATAAAGTAATTGTAAATTTAAATGCAAACTCTAGAATTCCTCTCCCTTTAGCCAGCAGAACCATAGTGCCATTTGTGTGGGGAACTTTCCCAGCTGCTAGGGTAAACAACAATACAGCAATCTTACTTTCTATTAAAAGTATGCTCTGGTTCTAACCACAGTTAAAGTAACAAAGAGAAACTATTTTACTGTAAACCAGTGTCCTACAGTACATTGTGTCTGCTCTCTTGGCTTCAGTGTCTTTATCTTCTAAATGAGGAAATACACCTAGATGATCTTCAGAATCCTTTCTGACTCTAAGAGTGGATGAACCCACAGCCTTTCTAACCTCATAACAAAGAAAAACTATTTTACTGTAAACCGGTGACAGTACATTGTGTCTGCTCTCTTGGCTTCAGTGTCTTTATCTTCTAAATGAGGAAATACACCTAGATGATCTTCAGAATCCTTTCTGACTCTAAGAGTGGATGAACCCACAGCCTTTCTAACCTCATAGGCACCGTGAAAGACTCACAAGAGTACAGTGCCACGGATTAGAGAACTTGGGTGCCAGCCTTGGTCCTTCTCTTACTCTGCTGTTGTGTTACTAGCAGAATACTTGAGACTGGGTCATTTATACAGACTAGTGGTTTATTTGTTTACAGTTCTGGTGGCTGGAAAAATCCAAAGGTATGGGGCCGGCATCAGGCTGTCATAACATAGCACACAGACAGTGAGTTAAAAGGAAGTGTGTAAAGAGAGAGACCTGGTGCTGTTGTCTTCTGTTGTAACAACTCCCTCTTGTGGGTATGTATCCCTTCACATCGGTACTTATCCCTTCACATATGAGCTAGAACTCCGTCTCATAGGATAGCATTAATCCATTCATGAGGATGCTGCCTCTACGATCCCATGAGCCCTCACCTCTTAAAAGTCTTGTTACCTCCCAACACCGTTAAACTGGGGAACAGATTTAAAATATGAACCTCCTGGGGACAAGCCATTATCTAAACCATAGCAGTTCTGATACAGATTAGCTGCTCAGTGTAAATGTAGTACATAATCTGTGCATTCTTTGGTTTCTTGTGAAATATAGGAAATTCATTAAACCATCTTTCAGTTTCATGGTTCTCTGGCACAGCATTTCTGATGCCCTCTAGTCTTCAGGACCCCTCGGAACTCTGCCTTTCAATCCTTGAAGATAGTTTTCTATAAAAATATGTTGAAATGATGGTTGATTAATGACATAACTGAATGTTAATGTTTTTTCTTTCTTTTTTAATTGTGGTAAGAATACTTTTCACTTAATACCCTCTTAACCAGTATTTTTTATAAGAGCTATTAATTTAATTAATCTATTAATTTATTTATTTTAAACTTGTTATAGGGCACATGCACTCATAAGAGAGAGACAGAGAGAGAGAGAGAGAGAGAGAGAGAGAAAACAAGCCACCAGATCCAGGACTCAAACTATGGTCAGCCATGTGGAAGTCCAGTTCTTAACCACCATGCCACCTGCTGGCTCCCTCTTTATCCAGCCTTTAAGTGCACAGTACAGTATTGTAAACTGCAGAAAGAATGCCTCTAAGAAGTTATTCATCACGTATAACAAACTTTATACCTACTAGAAAAGCAATTCCCCATTATCCCCCTCCCTCCAGGCCCTAGGAAATGCCATTCTACTCTCTACTTCTATGAAATTGACTGTTTTAGATATCTAAAATATAATATAAATAGAATCCTGCAGTATTTGTCCTGTAATTAACTTATTTCACTTAGCATTATGTCCTCCAGGTTCATCCACATTGTCATGTTGTCTTACATTGAAAACATTCTTCTTTTGAAGTCTAGGTAATGTTCCACTGTATATGCTGCATTTTCTTTATCCATTCACCCATTGATGGACAGTTGTTAATGTTCTTTGTTTTTATTTATTTTACTTTTGTTAGATCAAATTGTAATTTTATTTATCTAGCTAAGGCTGAATCCAGAAATTAGTTTTAATTGTCTTTACTGTCTTTAGAGAAAAAAGCAAACAAACTCATAAAACCACTGGGAAAACATGATCCTGGTAGTAAGATGACAATTTTGACTGACATTTAAACCAGTGTGCCTTTTTTAAACTGGCCAAACCTGTTAAAATGAAAAAAGATACACAGGTGAACAAATAAACTCCTCTCCAAGAGGGACTGTGTTCTCATTTTCCATGATGTTTAGATCGTCTGCATCCTCTACACCACAGTGAAGTAATAACCAAGGTTCATATAATTTAGGGATTGACTTAACTCCCTTGTTCTGAGGGTAATTAGCTCCTTTATTCTGGTATTGATTAAAGAGAGATAGTGATTTATGCCTTTATGGTACTCTTTATCTGTAAAGTTCTGTGAGTGAAGAGGGGAAAAACACACAGGAAAAGTGGATGTCAGTAGTTACCATTTTCCCCCCAAATGAAGACCTTAAATTCCAAAGAAAATGAGGAAATACTTTACTGAATAGTTTAAGTTAGAAGCAGAAAATACATTAGAAGGTCTTGGTTTACTATTCTGATGAAAACACCAAGAACAAAATACCTTGTGAAAAATCACATTGCTTTTTTTTTTTTTATTTTTTTGTCTTCAGTAATAAATCCAAATATGGAATTCATCAAAAATAGTAGCCAGGCAGAGTATTTACCTAAGTCTTGATACTATGTAGGTGTAACCAGCTGGTTGAAAGCAGACTCGCAATATGTGAAAGTCAGGGGTTCACCCTGCCCTAAATTATGTGCAAATCAAACTGATAGTTCTGGAAAAATATGAGGAAGAATCAAGCAATTATCAGTAACATGCAGCTCTACATTGAATATATGCTAACCTACTGGGTGAAATGCAATGCACGTTAAGCCTGTTGCTTATCTCAATATAGATTAGAGGGACTACTTCTTTTTTAAGAATTATTTTTTATTTAACTTTATTTGTCCATTTATTTATTTTAATTTGACCAGAGAGGAACAGTGTGTGTGTGTGTGTGTGTGTGTGTGTGTGTGTGTGTGTGAGAGAGAGAGAGAGAGAGAGAAAGCCACCAGGTCCAGGACTCGAACAGCAGTCAGCCATGTGCAAGTCTAGCACACTTAAGCACCATGCAACCTAGGGACTGCTTCTAATAGCAGCCATTTTATAGTTATACAAGGGGACCTCGGAAAATCTCTCTCCTCCTTCTCTCTCCTTATCCCTCTTGTGCATAAACACACTTGATCATGAGAGGGAGAAAAAGAGAGAGAGGCCACTTGGAGAAGTCTTGTGATCACATGAAGACAAAGAAATGGCAGCCAGAACCCATCTTCCCCAGCATCCCTCTCACCCACCATCTCTTCATGAGAGATCCCAAGGCAGACTCACCTAGCCAAACTTTTCCCAAATTCCTGACCCCTACAAGCAGTGAAAAATAACAGATTTTCTTGTTGTTGTTGTTGTAAGACACAAAGTTTGTGGTACGTTATAGAACCATAGACTATTGTAATATTCTTAAAAAGAGAGAATACTCTCTAGAATAGTTTTACTTTAGACAAGCATACACATGTG
>NW_006159858.1:2194413-2199410 GCF_000334495.1 Tupaia belangeri chinensis
GTGTGTGTGTGGGTGTGTGTGTGTGTGTGTGTGTGTGTGAGAGAGAGAGAGAGAGAGAGAAAGCCACCAGGTCCAGGACTCGAACAGCAGTCAGCCATGTGCAAGTCTAGCACACTTAAGCACCATGCAACCTAGGGACTGCTTCTAATAGCAGCCATTTTATAGTTATACAAGGGGACCTCGGAAAATCTCTCTCCTCCTTCTCTCTCCTTATCCCTCTTGTGCATAAACACACTTGATCATGAGAGGGAGAAAAAGAGAGAGAGGCCACTTGGAGAAGTCTTGTGATCACATGAAGACAAAGAAATGGCAGCCAGAACCCATCTTCCCCAGCATCCCTCTCACCCACCATCTCTTCATGAGAGATCCCAAGGCAGACTCACCTAGCCAAACTTTTCCCAAATTCCTGACCCCTACAAGCAGTGAAAAATAACAGATTTTCTTGTTGTTGTTGTTGTAAGACACAAAGTTTGTGGTACGTTATAGAACCATAGACTATTGTAATATTCTTAAAAAGAGAGAATACTCTCTAGAATAGTTTTACTTTAGACAAGCATACACATGTGTCCAGCATGAGTTTCAAGCCACTGGATCCAAACCACAGTCAGCTTATCTAAAATTCCAAGAGAAGAATGAAAGAAAAGGGATTGTGGTGGGGCCATCCCCCCTGGGGGGTGATTTCTTGCTTTCTGTCTCTGCCTCTCTGTCTCTCTTGTGAGCACACGTGCCTTATAGCAAAAATCTCTCTCAAAAAAAAAAAAAAAAAAAAAAAGAAAAGAAAAGAAAGAATTCCAAGTGCTATATTTGATTATCTGGGGTGAAGCTCAAGTATAGGTATATTTTTAAAGCTCCCTTTGAAATGACCTTTTTAAAGGTAATTCCAGTTTACAGCTAGGGTTGAGACCCACTGTTTGATGCTGACAGTGCCTGAATCCCTATCCCTGGCTCAGTTCTTCCTTGACGCTCCAGATTCATAGATTGGGCTGCATTCCAGATATCTGAATGAGGATGTCACATAGGTCCCTCAAAAATCAGAGCTAGTTTCCTTCTCAAATTCCATACCAGCTCCTTTCCCAAATGACCTCACCATCCACATGGACGCTCAAGCCAGAAACCCAGGAGTCATCCACATCCTCTGTCCTCCTCATTGCTTACATGTAGTTAAACACAGTTCAGTTGCTTCCTGGAACCACCAGCTTGGGAGCCTGGAAATACACTGCCCCATGTTCGCTCCATTTTCTCTCTGTGGATACTGTACTAAGCTGGCATCCACCTGATCCAACTCTCTCTCTCTCTCTTTCTCTCTCTTCCACACACACATGCACACACACACACACACACACACACACACACCCATACACTCACACACAAAACGAGAATGACCTTTAATGTGCAAATATCATACTCTTCTGAGTAAAACCCTTCAATGGCTTGTCCTTAAATAAGGGTCAGAATTTTAATGTGCCTTGGGGCTGGCAGGTGGTGTGACCGGACATGGCTGACCAAGGTTTAAGTCCCAGGCTTGGTGGCTTATTTTCTCACTTTTTCTTTCTCTCTCTCTCTCTGGTAAAATTAAAACATAAATAATAATAACAAATAAAATTAATAAATCTTAAAAAGAAGAATTATAATGTGGCTTTCAGAAGGTCCTTATCTACTTTTGCCCTATGCCTTTTTCTCCAGCTTCATTCATAGTCCCCTCCCCTTTAACGCTTAATGCTGGCCCCTTTTCCTTTAGCATGCTTCTGGTCACCCAGTGCTGTCCATTCATAGTGTTGTCTACTCTTCCTACAATACTCCATCTCATCTCCCCTTCCTCTTTCCTGACTTAGTGTTACTACTCATTCTCAAGAGTTTAAAATAACTTCATTTCTCAGAGGCAGCTACTCTGACTCTCTAGAGTCGGATGGTTCTAAAGAAGAGCATCATTACTTTTCTTCCAGAACATTCATCTAACATCTACCTTCCCAAACTGTAAACTCCTGGGCACGTCATGGATTGTGTCTGTCACTGCCTGTAGTCTGGCTTGGAGTCCCTACCTGTGATTGAATGCATGGACATATCAACTCAGAGTGAAGTTTTTGTGTTAATACTCTGGCTTCTGTACTTGGCTCGGGCCTAGATAAAATTCAGATCAATAAATCTAATGTATAGGTGTCAACTAATTTTTAAAATGGTATAGGATTAGAAGAATAGCTCTTGCATTCTTTGTGTATGATGCAAAATGCAAGGTTCCAAGAGATAAGTCTGACTAGAGTGATGAGCCAGAATTTTCCTATTCATATTTAATAAAGATGAATGTAAAGTCATACCCTTGTATTCTAATCATTGCACAAGTATATGATGGGATACTTGACACAGAAATAATCTAAGCAAAGTTTGAGCCAGTAATTAATGTGGTTCCTAAAAGTGATGATGCCATCTTAGATCTTTTCATGGATAAATGGGGCCCAGCCAAAGCAGTTATAGGTCCCACAGTCCACTGCTCTAATGCATCCACCTCGGGAGCAAAGTGCTTCATTTATATGACCACACTTTTTTTTTTCTTTTTCTTTTTTTAAAGAGGATTTTGCTATAGGGTGCCTGCGCTCACCAGACAGAGAGAGACAGAGAGACAGAAAGCGAGAAATCACCCCCCAGGGGGGATGGCCAAGCCGCAATCCCTTCTCCTCCATTCTCCTCTCGGGATCTTGGGCACGCATGCACACGCGCCCAGTATATGACCACATTTTAACAGGATACACTCAAAAAACAAAAAACAATCTGATATCTGATGGTAAAAACTTGGGAAGCACAGCTTATGAAAAAGTACTAAATAGCATATGTTTACTCCATAAAGAAGGAATTCTGGGGAATTTTTTGGCTCTAGGGAAGAAGTGGAAGGGATAGTCTGTAGAAAAAAGCTTGTTCTTACACACCAGAAAGCGACAAGAAATAACACCGAACATCACCTCTCTGTTCATATCCTTATCACTGACCTCTCTCAACCTCTCAATTTGTTTTTTTTCTTTGGGGGGGGTGTTTTATTGTTGTTTTAATTATAAGGTATGTGCTCACCAGAGAGAGATAGAAAGAGATACAGAGATAAGAAAGCACCCCTCCCCACCTCACCCTACCCTGGGCCAGCAGGTGGCATGGTGGTTAAGGTGCTGGATATTCCCACATAACCGACCAAAGTTCGAGTCCTGGACCTGGTGGCTTGCTTTCTTTCTCTCTCTTGCTGGTCAAATTAAAATAAATGAATGAATAAATGAAATTAAATAGAATAATTCTTTAAAAAAAAAAAAAGAAAGAAAGAAAGCGCCCCCCAAAAGGGGATGGTCATGCCGCAATCCCTTGTCTTCCATTCTCCTCTCAGGATTTTAGGCACATAAGCACATGCAACCAGAATGTTTTTCTTTTTTTTAAAGAATTATTTCATTTAACTTTATTTATTTATTTAAATTTGGCCAGAGAGGGACAAAGTGAGAGAGAGAGAGAGAGAGAGAAAGGGAAAGTGAGAAAGCAACCCACCAGGTCTGGGACTTGAACCACGTCAGCCATAATCACCATGCCATTTGCCAGGCCCACCAGTTCCAGGACTTGAACTGCACAAGTGGCCTTGTAGAATCCAGCTGCGTTAACCTCTATGCCACTGGCTAGCCCTCCCTAGCAATTCTTACAAAGCCAGAAGCTGGAGCAGAGGAAAGGAATGATCCTAGGTTACAAACTATAACAAACACAGTGGTAGATCCTAAGGCTGAGGGATATGAAGGCTGAATATTATTAAGGCAGCTGATAAAAGCATCTGTGATCTATGAAGTGGGGTGATGGATTGGGATTCTGGGGAGAACCTAAGGGATGAGAGATCCTGTTGAAAACAAAGAACAGATGTTAAATAGAGTGAAAGGGGCTGGGATCAACCATGGTTTAATAATTGCATTGTTGGACTCCCATGTAGTCAACCGCAGTTCAAGTCCCAGATCTGTGGCTTAAAACTCACTCCAGGCACATGTACATTTATGCCCAAGATCCTGAGAGGAGATGGAGGAGAAAGGATTTCAGTGTGGCCATCCACCCTGGGTGGTGGTGGGGGGTGGTGGTGATTTCTCACTTTCTGTCTCTCTGAAGAGTACACACACCCTATAGAAAAAAATCTCTCTTTCAAAAAAAAAAAAAATTAGAGTGAAGGGAGGCCAGCTGGTGGTGTGGTGGTTAAGG
This sequence comes from Tupaia belangeri chinensis, assembly GCF_000334495.1. Classification (NCBI taxonomy): domain Eukaryota; kingdom Metazoa; phylum Chordata; class Mammalia; order Scandentia; family Tupaiidae; genus Tupaia; species Tupaia belangeri. Next base: position 2,198,614 of record NW_006159858.1, read on the forward strand.
TGGCTGGATCTCACATGGCTTGTGACTCGGTTTGAGTCCTGGACATAGTGGCTTGAAAAACACACCAGGTATGCGTGTGTGTGTGTGTGCGTGTGTGTGTGTGTGTGTGTGCTCAAAATCCCAGGAGGAGAATGGGGGAGCAGGGATTGCAGCATGACCATTCCCACTAAGGAGGTTCTCTCTCTCTCTCCCTACAGTAAATTTTTAAAAGGGGATTGCTGGGGAAAGTCATGCCAACTGACTCCTGACAGATCTGCGCTTTCCAGCATTAGCGGGCCTGCAGTCCTGCTCAGCATTCTTTCATTCATTCATTGAGGCCATTTCCCATTTCATTCTTCAGGGCAGCTCTAAAAAACCTTTCTCCACTTTTTAAGCCTCAAATCAAACTCTAAAATTCTCACTCAAAGAAATGGTTTCCATAGATGTTCCTCATCACAATTACAAGTTTTTATTGTATCCTCACTCTTTCTTCCTCTTCTTTCCTCCTTTCTCAGAATTCTCAGAAAGAATGAATCTCCCCTCCCTTCCAGAACTTGCTCTTGTACATGGATATTGATGCCATTTTTCCTCATTTCCTCTGGGACCTTGTTTCATCATTTGTCTCCTCTCTTTCCTCCCTCCCAATTCTTCCTCATTGCTGGCTCCTTTTATCTGTCAGTGAACACGCTCAAGCACTTTGGGGAGATTAATTGTGGTGTGATTATTTGAAGATGGATTGCAGAGAAGAGAAACCAAGCCAGAGAATCCAATTAGGAGGCTTTTTCCAGAGTCCAGGTGAAAGAAAAAGGAAGCTGTCC
>NW_006159858.1:2200288-2208730 GCF_000334495.1 Tupaia belangeri chinensis
AAGAAAGAATACAGAACAGGTAAGATTCTGAGAGGACTTCATTATTAGAATGACTCAAGATGGTTGTTATTTATGACTTTGTCTTATTTTCTCTCCTGTTTTGTCGGCTTCCAGGCAAAGAACATGTCAGATCATCTCGCTTTCCCTCAGAAAATTTGGCTTGAATGACCATATAGCTAGAATTCTCCCAAACCTTTGTGGGGGAGGAGGGAGCTGCCATCTGGAAGGTATATTTTTTACAAAGGAGGATTGCTTATGGAGAAGGGAAATACATCTCCCTATTAGGAGGAAGAAAGGAGTAGACATTGTTCTTCATAGGGTAGCCCATTGTGTTAGTTTCCTAGTGCAGCTGTAACAAATCACCACAAACCCAGTGGCTTAAAACAACACAAGTTTATTGTCTTACAGATCTGAAGGTTAGAAGTCCAAATGGGTCTCTTTGGACTCAAGTAAAGGTCAATGGAGATGCATTCTGTAGACTTTAGGGGGAGATTAATTTGCTTGCCTTTTCTAGCTTTTGAAAGCTGCCTTATTGTCTCTTGGCTCCCCTTCATCTTCAAACCCAGCAACTACTGATCAATTCTTTCTCATAGTGTGTCTGACGCTGACTATTCTGCCTCCTACCACTTACAAGGATCCTTGTAATTATATGGGGACCACTGAGATGATCTAAGATGATCTCTCCATCTCAAATCAGCTGAATAATAGCCTTACTCCTATCTGCAATTTCAATTTGCCGTGTAGCCTAACATATTCTCAGGTTGGGGGTGTTAGGGCATGGCTATCTTTGGAGATCATTATTCTGCCTACCACATCCCTGAATAAGCAACATCTTCATTCCCTGGGGTCTTATTAGAAATGCAGCATATCAAATCCCACCCCAATCCTCTAAATCAGAATCTGCATTCTAATCAGATCTCTGAGTGACTTGAATGTACCATATCTTGAAGTTTGTGAAGCTCCATCTAGACTATCTCTAAGATTTTGTCCTCTTTAAACTTCTCATAATGCTGTAGAAACTGCAGTTTGTTTCTATCTTCAGACCTTAATTATTCCTTTTAATCCTGGTTTCCTGCCAAAAAGAAAAGTTGATTTTGATTTGTACCCCTGGTGTTAATTCCTCAAAAGTCAGCCAAGTAGAACATGACAACACCTAATGCATACTTTTTGCTGGCAAGAAGTAGATATAAGAAAAGTCAATTAAATTATGGAATTATCCATGATGCAAAGGTATTGGTCTGCAAAGAGTATTTTCTTCCCCAAGAAGATTTATAACAGAACTTCCTAAGTGTGTAGGTAATATTAGTGGCCCAGCAAGTGAAGCAAAACACACAGATGAGCTGTTTTTAAGGCATCTCTGAATGGCTCAATATTTGAGAAATGTGACCAAAGCTGATTATAAAGTTCCTTTCGAAGTTGTAGGAATGGCAAACCCATAAATAACTTTTGCTCTCATTGATGTGAAAAGGAGGTTGTTGGCTGTTTGATTGCTATCCTTATTGTAGGGGATAAGACTATGCTCACCTCCAAGATCACAAACTCCTCAAGGCTAGAACCAGCCAATATGCTGTGCCTGGCACTATATAGTTTGGGCTCAACTCTATTAAGTTTTTTGAATATTGTGTAAGAATACTTTATGCTGAATTAGAGAGGCATTGGAGAAAATGGTTAAATAAAGCTGGAGTATGTCAACAACCATCTTCCTAGACTCCCTGCTTCCCTTTTCCATTTAGTCCCTCATTCATCCATTCGACAAACATTTATGAATCATCTTCTGAATGTCACTCATTGTTCCAGGCCCTGTGGATATGAAAATATGCTTTCTGTTACTGAGCAGCTCACATCCAGTGGGGCGAGTAGTCCTATAAGTGACTAGGTATGGCACCCAGGGTGCGAGTAGAGGCATGTGAGCAAGACTCGTGGCCTCTCTTCTCTCACTTGCCGCTCACGTTCTAAATGGATTTGCCTTTAAAATCTTCCATCTTCTTCCTTTGCCAATTGGATTAATTATTTGGCATTATTATTTTTATTTCCAGCCCTAGCTACTAATGTTGCCTCCAGGCACTTAATACTTAATTCTAGAAAACAAAACCTTCTCGAACTAGTGCAAGTGAAAAAGAGGTTATCGTGAAGGTCTGGCAAGGTCTCGTGGGACTTCAGGGAAAGTTAGGAAGCAGTAAGGAGACACAGCCTCTTTCTATCCTCATTCTGGGCTCTCTCCCAGTTATCTATCTATTTATGTATTTACTTTTATTAATTGCCAGTTGCCAGAGGGTGCACATACTTACCACGGGGAGAGAGAGAGAGAGAGAGAGAAAGCAAGCACTCCCAATGGGAAAGGTCTCACACTGCAATCCTTTTTCTCCATTTCACCTTCCCTTAGGGATTTTGGGCACACACACACATGCCTGGTGTATTTTTCAAGCTACCAAAGCTGGAATTCAAACCTCAGTTCATGTAGATTCTGCTTCCAATGGGCAGCTCTAAAGTTCTGTGCTACAGGGCTAGCCCTCGTCTTTCTGTCTTTGTGTTGAAAAGTTCAGATTTGATTCAGAGAGTTTGTTTAGCCCACTTAATTTTCTCAAGCTAGGCCACTTCCTGACCACTGTGATTCATACCACTGTATTCTGATTGCTTTCTTCATAGCATATACTTATTCTCAGTTGCACACATACACACACACATTAGATTTTTGCCACAGGGCACGTGCGATCCTTAGAAAGAGACAGAGAGGGAGCATAGTGAGAAATCACTCCTAGCAGGGATGGCCATGCTGCAGTCCTTTCTCCTCCATTCTCGGGATTTGGGGCATGCATATGCATGTAACATGTGGCACCAAAACTGCCAGGTCTGGGACTCGAACCACAAGTTGGCCATGTAGGATCCAGAGCTTCAACTACCATGCCATCAGCTGGCCCAAATTATCTATAATTTAATATATATGTTGACATCTGTTTCCTTCTTCAGGTTTGCCAGTTACTATATCTGTTTTATTACTGCTATATCCAGCCACTGATGCACTGTCCATCATAGTGGACATGTAGGAAATAACTGAATAAAAGAATAAGAAGGTGACAGAAACATGTGTTAGCCACCCTAAAGATGGGCTTTCTTATGGCACCAGGCAGCACGTGTGAGAGGGTGTGTTGGGGGAGAGTCTTGGCTCCACTAACCCCTCAGCCAGGCTGTGAAGGAAGGCATTTCTCCAAGAAGTGGAGGAGATACAGGGTAATGTCCTCCAAACAAGTGTTGACCAACACTCTAGTCACAATTCTTTCCATTTCTAAACCACAGCTAGAGAGACTCTTTTTGGAAGAGCCTTCACTCTTTTCTTTTTAAAATGTATTGAACAGGTAATATGTGCCAAATCCTATATCAGACACTTTACATGCATCATCTCTTTCCAGTTTTACAGACTCTAGCAGGTAATAACCTCATTTTACAGCTACAGAACCAAGTTTCAAAGACTTAAGTAGTTCACCCAAGGTCACAGAGCTAGCGTGTAGCGGAGCCATGATTAGAACATAGGTCTGCTTAATTCCAAAGCCCCTTCCAAGCTATTTGGCTGTCTTCTCTGTAAGGTATTCTTTCCTACTCAGGCAAACTTAATTGCTCCCTTCTCCGTAGTAGTACAGTACCTTGTTCTTAAAGACAGTACAACACTTAGTACATACTTTTATTACAGACATTTCTGGTTCCACTGCTACTCTCTGCCTTCTTCGGCCAGAACTATATATGGTTCTTCTTTGTATCTTCAGTGCCTGTCACTTAGGACCCAACTAATGTTGCTGAGTTAGGACAGAGAGTTCATGATTGTGCTTTTTCATATTTTTAAAACTTCACAAAATATCATGCGTACCTTGTTATACAGACGTAAAATTGTAGAATGTGAAAGTCTTATATTCCCCCAATCTCTGTTACTGAAATTTAAAGAACACCTGTATGTTATCCCTACACATGTACTGCTTAGGTCATATTGCAGTCAACCAAGACTCACCCCTGCTATTGAGCATGGCAGACAGAGAATGATGGGATGGTCCAAACACACAGGTGGAGTATACTTGGACCTGGCATAGCAGCCTGGTATAGCTACAAATCTGTGTTCTCTCGCTCAGAAAATATTTGTTAAATATATACTACCATAGTCACTCCAGAGTGAATGATTCAACAAAAACAGCTGAGATGAGGATTTTTCTCACGTGGGACACACATGTACACAAATCCTTAGGATATATAGAGGAGGGTCCAGCAGATTGCATAGTAGTTACGTTGCTGGACTCCCATGTGACCAACCACAGTTTGAGTCCCAGACCCAGTAGCCTGAAAATCACGCTGGGCACATGTGCATGTGTACCCAAGAGGAGAATGGAAGCAAAGGGATTGGGGCATGTTCATCCCCTCTAGGGGTGATTTTTTTTACTTTCCCTTTCAGTGTCTCTGTCTCTCTCTCTCTCTCTGGCAAATGCATATGCCCTAAGTCAAAAACCACTTTTAAAAAAAAAAAAAAAAGAAAGAAAGAAAATATATATAAAGGAAATGGTGCTAAGTATTAAGACATCTACTTATAAAGGCTATGGGAGTTGAGATAGGAACAACTTCTAGTGGGGAAGATCAAAAAGGACTTCATGAAATACATGGTTTTCAAGCTAGAATGTAAGAATTGGACAAAAAGGCACATCTGAGGTCAAAGGAAAATCCTGGACAGAGGTGTAGTGACAGTCCAAACTGGACTCAACAAGCTCGTCTGTGACAGATTAGGGTAAGAGGGACATTTGGAAAAGCACGTTAAAGCCCAAGTGATGGTCTTGAATGGCAAGAGGTAGATTAAATTCATTGTTGAATTCTTAAGAAAGTGGGTAAATGGAAGTGACTACACTTTAGGAAGAACAGCAGCCTCAGGATGAATCCGCAGGAGACGGGAAACAGAGAGAGTAGTGATTTTTTTGTTTATTTGATAATGCTGGGTCTTTACTAATCACATAGCTGTGTAGGTGGATTGAAAACTTTGCTTAGAACCACTTTTGAAACTCAGACACAGTTTAAGTGACTCATCTGTAAACCAAGAAGAATGCCTAAGGAGTCATCACAGACAGACCAAAAATGCACAGTGTGAATGACGAAACCCGTTAATCTGTCTTAAACCAGAGAACTCAGGTACAGGGAGGTGGGTTAGCATGGAAAGCTGAAACCAAATGGCATTCATTAGCGCCACACTGCTTCCCAGCTTAGTGTGGGCGAAAGGCCAGCAAGGCAAGCCTGAGGCTGGGTGGGACAGAGCCTGCAGAGCCAGATAGGAAAGCCCCAGAGGGAAGAGGGGATGGAGATGAAGCGCCCAGAAGGTGACATTAAAACAACTTGCTATTTCTAAATAGCTAATAGAATTTGCCAAACCAGATTTAAATTAGTCAAAGCAAAACAGGGGACATGATTTTGGAGAGGTAAAGCAGTTGCTTAACGAACCGCTAACGAGAGGTCTTGATTGTCACCCAACAGCCTGCGTGGTGGCCTGATGGGACCACTCTGTTTATGGCGTGAGAGCCCTTTAGGGATGCAGTCAAGTACAGCTTCAAACAGTGGGCTTAGGTGTGAAGCTGCAGCAGCAGACCCACCAGCCTTGACTGTGGCGATGAAGTAAAGGCTGTATGAGGCAGCGCCAGAAACAGCCTCTGCAAAACAGCCACTGCGGGAGTGAATTTTATGAGTTCTCCATATGCAAACTACCATTAGTCATGCATTGATGGATTTATTCCTCCAGGAGCTTCATTTCCAAATGCAAAGGCAGCCTTTCAGCACAAACTCACTATAACCCTGCCTTGGTCATCCATGCCTTATATTTAAAGCTATTTCATAATGAGGTCTTTTTTAGATTTAAATGCTAAAACCTCTTATGATTCTGCTGAAGCATGAATAGTGACACGGCGAGGTTCCTGTATTTTTATATGCACGTATCAGTGCACACGATTTCTCCATCTTTCTCATAGACATTTCTGTAGGAAAATAAATGTGAATTTATAAATAACAAAATCGAGAAACAGTGGTGCTCTCTTCACATTAGCGAAATGCAGTGATTAAAAGCAGAAACAGAGGTGGCCAGAAATTTACTAGAATATTGTGGAACATCCAAGACCAGGCAGAAACTTATTTTTCCCCCACTTATTTTCTCTCATTTCTGTAAAACTCGAAATATATGTTTTAATTAAGTGTCTTCCTCTGGGAGTTGTATCCAATATTCATAGTGAGGTTTGATATCAGAACTCAGTTATTGACAATTTTCTAAAGATACATTCAGAGCTAGGATATATAAAATGACAAGGAGAGAAAATATTTTCTGTGTGCATCTGACCATGATTATATTTTTTTTCTTTTAAAGAGTGATAGGCAAGAGTAATATGAAACTCTAAAACAGAAGTATCTCTACAAGTAGTAGTTTATATTGTGTTTGCTTTAACATAATAAAACATATTTTGCAGGGGAGACACTAGAAGCAGGGAGAGCAGTTTTTTATGTTTGTCTCATATTTTTGAGTTTTTCTCGTCATACAGTCATGTGGGTGGATTGAAAATGTTGGTCTATTGTAACTATAATGTATTGCCTGTGATTAATGACTATGCCTTATATTGTTTAGAAAGACATGCCAACTGTGGAAATAATGATGGTAATTAAAGAATTTTATGTAATCTAAACCAAATCATGGTGGCTTGAAAGGCTAGAATTTTTATTTAAGATGACTACAGTAGAAGAGGAACATGTTATTTGTATATGTGACTCCAATGCACTGATAACTATGAAACAATTATTATTTATTATAGGACACACTCTGTTACTGACCTTCCTGAACTGGGTGCAGGGTTTTTTGTTTGCATTTGTCTCATTTTTGGTTTCTCTTCAAAAGAGAGAGAGCTTTCTAGCACAATGAAGAATGAGAAAGGACAGCTCAACAAGAGGACAGCTGGGGTGCTGACAATACCTGAGTCCTTTGCAGGGAACTGTAGGCCCAGTAGATCAGGCCCTTGCCCAACTTCTTCTGGCCTCTTCTTTTGTTCTAGAAACTTCACTCACTCTCTGCCTTTCTCCAAACTCACCTTCAGCAACTCCCTCCTCATGTGTGCCTCACTCCTCATTGGATAGCACTTATATATAATTTCTTATACACATTTGTGTGATCATTTGATCAATGTCTATACCCCCGACCCTGTCTGTAAGTTCCAGTAAGTTTGGGTGCCTTATCACACATACATGTTTAAAAATATTTACTGAATTGCACTTTTTTTTCCTAATTTTGCTATGGGGTGTATGTGCTTGCCAGAAAGAGAGAGAAAGAGAAAGAAAGGGAAAGTAAGAGAGCATCCCCGCAGGGAGGACAACCATGTCACAATCCCTTCTTCGCTCTCATCTCAAGATTTGGGGCACACATACACACTCTTCTGGCATGTTTTCCAGTCCACCAGGTCTGGGACTTGAACCACATAGTCGGCCATGTGGGATCCAGCTGCCTTAATCACCATCCCAGTAGTTGGCCTTGAATTGAATTTTTAAAGAAAGTAAATATACCGGGACCAGCAGTTAGCATAATGGCTATGTCGCTGAACTCCCATGTAATCGACCGCAGTTTGTGTCCCAGACTCGGTGGCTTAAAACTCACGCCGGGTGCATGTGCGTATGTGCCCAAGATCCCGAGAGGAGAACGGAGGAGAAGGGACTGTGGCATGGCCATCGCCCGTGGGGAGGGGGGGTCATTTCTCACTTTCTGTCTCTCTGTCTCTCTTTGTCTGTCTGGCGAGCGCATGCGCCCTATAACAAAAACCTCTCAAAAAAAAAAAAAAAGAAAAGAAAAGAAAAGAAAAAAGAAAAGAAAAGAAAGTAAATATACCCAAAGGAAAGGAAAATAATATGTTGAAGGCACATCTGCACTTCCTTTTTTTTTTCGAGAATTTTGCTACAGAGCGTGTGTACTCACTGGAGAGACAGAAAGCGAGAAATCACTCGCTGGGGCATGGCCATGCTGCAATCCCTTCTCCTCTATTCTCCTCTCAGGATTTTGGGTGCACACGCACATACACCTGGCATGAGTTTTAAGTTCCCAGGTCGAGGACTGCAATTGACTACGTGTGAGTCCAGCGACATAACCATTATGCCATCTGCTGGTCCATGCACTTCCATTTCTATTGTAGCATCATTTACATTAGCTAAGATTCAGAATCAATGTAAGTACCCAATAACTGAGAAGCAGATAAGGAAGATGTGATATATATACCCAGTGGAATACCATCCAGCCATAAAAAGATGAATTCCCTCCATTTGAGGCAAAATGGATGAACGTGAAAGAAAGAGTGCTAAGTGGGTAAGCCAGGTTCTGAAAAGCATATACCGGGAAGGAAGGAAGGAAGGAAGGAAGGAAGGAAGGAAGGAAGGAAGGAAGGAAGGAAAGGAAGGAAGGAAGGA
>NW_006159858.1:2208797-2210044 GCF_000334495.1 Tupaia belangeri chinensis
AGGAAGGAAGGAAGGAAGGAAGGAAGGAAGGAAGAAAGAAAGAAAGAAAAGAAAAAGAAAGACATGTACCACATATTCACACTCGTTTACAGAAACTGAAAGATTCAGGCGGGCCAGCAGGTCGCACGGTAGTTAAGGTACTGAACTCCTACATGATCAATCGCCATTTAAGTCTCAAAGCTGGTGGCTTGCTTTCTCACTTCTTGCTCTGTCCCTGGTCAAATTAAAAAATAACAATATTAAATTAAATTAATAATTCTTGGGACCAGCAGTTAGCGTAATGGCTATGTTGCTGGACTCCCATGACCCAGTGACTTAACCTTACGTCGGGCGTGTGTGTGTGCGTGCCCAAGATCCCGAGAGGAGAACAGAGGAGAAGGGATTGCGGTGTGGCCTTCCCCCTTGGGCAGTGATTTCTCGCTTTCTGTCTCTCTGTCTCTCTCTGTCTGTTTGGCAAGCTCAAGCGACCTATAGCAAAAACCTCTCAAAAAAATTAAATGAATAATTCTTTAAAAAATAGATTTAGATACATGGAAGTAGAGATTGAAATGGTGGATACCAGAAGCTGAAAAAGGGATGGAGGGGTGAGGGATGGATGGGAAGAACTTGGTTAATAGATACAAAAGTGCGTGTACGTAAGTGGAATGGTTACAGAATACAATAGCACAGTGGTGATGATTCATTGTATATTTCAAAATAACCAGAAGAACAGATTTTGAATGTGCACAACACAAATTAATGATAAATGTTGGAGATGGTAGAAATGCCTATTACCCTGATTTGATCACACTCTACACTTACTTATTTATTTTTTTTGGAGAGGTTTTTGCTATGGGGTATATGCACTCACCAGAAAGAGAGAGACAGAGAGACAGAAAATGGGAAATCACCCCCTGGGGGGATGGCCACGCCGCCATCCCTTCTCCTCTATTCTCCTCTCAGGATCTTGGGCATGCACGCACACCCCCGGCATGAGTTTAAGCCACTGGGTCCAGGACTTGAACCACGTTCAACTACATGAGAGTGCATTACGCCAACTGCTGGTCCCTGCACACATATTTAGAAAAACCACACTGTGAGGCCAGCAGGTGTGTGGAGGTTGAGATGCCAAATCCCACATGACTAACTCTGCAATTCGAGTCCAGGAACTGGCAGCTTCGTGTTGGGCGTGCATGCTTGCCCAAAGTCCCGAAAGGAGAGTGGAGGAGAAGGGATTGCAGAGTGACCCTCCTCCCTGAGGGGGTGGG
>NW_006159858.1:2212444-2213633 GCF_000334495.1 Tupaia belangeri chinensis
CCCTGAGGGGGTGGGGGGTTGGGGATGGGATAGGGGGGTGGGGGTGATTTCTCGCTTTCTCTTTTTCTATCACTATCTCTTTCTCTCTGGCAAGTGCACATTCCCTATAGCAAAAACTAAAAAAAAAAAAAAAAAAAGGAAAACCACACTGTATCCCACAAAGATGTACAACTATCATCTGTAAATTAGAAGTTACAGTTTAAAAATGACTTTTAAAAGGGGGCAAGGAGAAAAAAATCTTGATTTGATAATTTTCTAAATGGTGGTTAGAAAAACTAAGAACCATAAAAAGTAAGAATAGAAAACAATTTTGAAATGGAATCTTGAGTCACCTATTTACAAATACATTAGAGTCTGAAGGAAAACCCAGATATTTATGATGGGACTTCAAAAGTTAGTGGAAAAATGGAATGCATAGTTTTTTGTAACGTGTTTTTTCCACTAACTTTTTGAAGATCCTATTTAAAAGTAAATGCTTTTAAACTACCTTTCTAATCTATAGCATCAGCACTTCTACAAGACATGTACCCATACCTGTACTATCTACTCATTATAGCCTAAATACTCAGAGAGAGCTATATGGAGTAGGCTGCCTATCTTTTAACATAATCAGGAAGTAAGCTGTACTGCTCAATGAAATGTTCTGGACATTCACGCCACTTTACACATGCCGTATTCATGTAATTTACATTCCATTAATCCTATTACACTAAACTACTTTTAACCCTAAAATTCATGGTCATAATTTAACCACTGATGAAAACACCTAAAGATTGTTACGGTGCTTTGATGGTTACTTACCTTTGCACTAGGCAGTATACTCTAGTATTTGCCAGTAGCAGCTACAGTAACCCCTTTGACAGAAAAGTAAGTTTTGTTAAAATAAAGCATTCTGCAATAATTACAAATTCTGTGAGATAAACATCAATTAACTCTAATAGGCAAGAAGAAAAGACACATGCTAAATGCAAATAGGTCAGAGAGCAGCCGCGCACCGGGAACTGCCTGGCCAGCGCCCCCCTCACTGGGGGGGGGCACGCGGCCGGGGGCTCATGCCCCCCAGCGCAGCCTCGGGCCTGGGAACGGCCTGGCCGCCCCCCCCACTGGGGGGGGCACGTGGCCGGGGGCTCACGCCCCCCAGCGCAGCCAAGCGCCTCTCCCTGCCTCTCCCTGCCTCTCTGGCCCGGGA